>NW_027152355.1:281006-510398 GCF_040937935.1 Hyperolius riggenbachi | reverse complement strand
AGGGCATACACAGACTTGTCTCAAAGCCACTCCTTTGATATATTTGCTGTGTGTGGAGGGTCTTATTCCTAATAAAGATGAACCATTGCCCCAGGGCCCAGTCTACGTTCAAGAGCGCTCTTTATAGCCTATCCTATTTATATTTTACTATATTTAAGAGTCATATTCTTTCATGTCCAATAAAGAATTAAAAGGTATTAGAATATAACTTTAAAGAAAAAAAAATTACTTTCAGTAAAAACGTAATACTTTTTACCAATTTCATGACATATTTTGTTCTCATTATATTATTTATTACTGTTTATTACAGCTGGATCTGCTTCTCGTCCACCACCTGCACAGCAACGCCCAGCCTGCCGACAGGACAGGAGGACCCCCCCGTCTGCACAGCCCTAGGACCTGCAGGAAGGAGATGCCCCTGGACCCAGCACCTCCCGGTCTTCCTCCCCAGGCCCCTCCTATCACAGCCAGCGAGTGGCCAGGCGATTTGCCGGATGCCTCCAGACAGGTAAAAATCTTGCAGTCTATAATTAAGAGGTTTTGGATCAGGATCAGGGGTCGAGACCTGCGTGAACGCGGGTGGACGACGTCCACTTACTTTTATTGGAGACTGGACGTCGTCCATCCTTGCACCCTGGAGGGGAGCAGCGCAGTGGAGAGGAGCATTGGGCAGAGCAGTGGGGAAGGGCGGACGTTTCCCCCCCCCTTCCCTCACCTTGGCTGTTAGTGGCAGCGGGCCTCAGTGGGTGGGATTTACCTCCTCCTGTTCCGGAGAGTTGACGTTGTGCGTGCAGCTAGTCTGGTCTAGTCAAGACCAGAGCAGCGACATAGCTTCAACTCGCCGGAATGAGGAGGAGGTAAGTCCCGCCCACTGATGCCCGCTGCCACTACCAGCCACCACCGCAATCGTTCTGGAGGGGAGAGCCAGAAAGAGTAGCCCAAGGTGAGGGAAGGGGGGGGGGGGGGGGGAAATGTCCGCCCTTCCCCGCTGCTCTGCCCAATGCTCCTCTCCACTGCGCTGCTCCCCTCCAGCTGTGGGGACACCTGGCTACATATGCTGGGGCCACTATACACCTGCCTACATATACTGGGGCCACTATACACCTGGCTACATATACTGGGGCCACTATACACCTGGCTACATATGCTGGGGCCACTATACACCTGGCTACATATACTGGGGCCACTATACACCTGCCTACATATACTGGGGCCACTATACACCTGGCTACATATACTGGGGCCACTATACACCTGGCTACATATACTGGGGCCACTATACACCTGGCTACATATACTGGGGACACCTATACACCTGGCAACATATACTGGGGACACCTATACACCTGGCTATACTGGGGCCACTATACACCTGGCTACATGTACTGGGACCACTATACAACTGGCTACATATACTGTGGACACCTATACACCTGGCTATACTGGGGACACCTATAGACCTGGCTACCTATTCTGGGGACATCTATACACCTGGCCACCTATTCTGGGAATATCTATACACCTGGCCACCTATTCTGGAAATATCTATACACCTGGCCACCTATTCTGAGGACATCTATACACCTGGCTACCTATTCTGGTTACATCTCTACATCTGGCCACCTATTCTGGGGACAACTATACACATCACTACTTATACTGGGGACACCTATAGACCTGGCTAGCTATACTGGGGGTACCTATTTTGGGGGAACTGCTGTCAGATCTGTATTTATGGGGAACCGATGATGCCAGATTACGTGTATTTTGGGGAACCTCTGCCAGATTTTGTATGTTCGTGAACCACTGCTGACAGATTACATGTATTTTGGGTGTTACGTGTATTTTGGGTGATCCACTGACAGGTTTTGCGTATTTTGGGGAACTGCTTCCAGATTATGTGTATGTTGGGGGAACTGCTGCTGCCAGATTGTCTATTTTGGGGTAACCACTGCCATATTACCTGTATTTTGGAGGAACCTCTGCCAGATTATGTGTATTTTTGGTGAAATGCTGTCAGACTGCATCTACTTTTTGGGATACACTACGACAGAGCTCAAACTTCCCCTGGCAGACCTTTTATACCACTGCTAAGGACATGTATATTTGGCCCCACCCATGACCATGCCCACCCATGACCATGCTTAACCAAACCCATTTTTGGCGCACCGCACTATGCGCGGTGCAGAGATTTTTAGGGTGAGTCCACTCCCCTCTTTTTCAAGGACTACACCCCTGATCAGGATGATACCATTTATTGGCTAACTTAAACGAATAGAAGCATGCAAGCTTTACACTGTAGAGACTTCGTCGAGGTATATTTCCATTACATGCGGTACGATGCGGCACACCACGGGTGTCCTGAAACCATTGCACGGTAATGGTATAGTTTGTATTGCGTTCAGGTTATGCGGAGCGGTGTAGACTGATCCAAGAATCTGCAGCATGCTGCAGATTCTTGCAGGGCTGCATCTGCATCCCATCTCCTCTAATCACTTCTGCATTGGGAGATGCAGAAGTGATGCGGCGAGGTGGCACTTCTATGGTGGAACAGGGCCCTAAATGTAATTGTATAAGCTTTACATTACATTTTTTTGTTTTTTTCCTTGATACAATGATTATACATTTTACAATCAGGGTGACCTATTTTCCCTATTCTTTCCACAGTTCCAATGTCTACTCATTTAAAATTGAGGAGGGACCACAGGAGGCTAAAGGCAAGGGTGAGGCGGCATGAGAGAGGAGTGCCGGTCCGGGAGTTCAGGTCCTGGAGCTGCGCGAAAAAACGGCCCAGCAGGACGAGCTCATTGCAAAATTAATTGGCACCGGGGGCAGGCGTGCTGCCTAACTTTTTTTTGTGTTTTTTTTTTTTGGGGGGGGGGGGGGTAGTTTTGTTGGACCATTGTAGCCCCTGACACATTCCAATGAGTTGTGGTTCACCATGAGCTTGCTGGTTAGTTTGTACCTCTCGGTCAGCCCCGTTTCTATGGGCGTGTGATACGTGCAATCGCCCGGGGCGCAGGATTGCAGGAGGAGGAAACAGAGGTGGTGGGAGTGAGTGTAATAGTAATAACTCACCTTCGTTCAGCAGAGTAGCCGATCTCACGCTGCTTCAATGTCCTTCCTTTTCCGGCATCTGTCTCAGTAACAGCGCCCCCCTGTGATGATGTTCCGCATGTCAACACAGGGGGGCGCTGTTACTGTGACAGATGCCGTGAAAGGAAGAACATTGAAACAGCGTGGGATCGGCTATTCTGCTGAACGAAGGGGAGTTATTACTATTATGCCCGCTCTTACCAAGCTGCAGCGCCTACCTATCTAAACTATACTGCAGCACCTACCTACCTAATCTAAACTGCAGAACCTACCTACTCTATACTGCTGCACCTATCTACATAACCTATACTGCAGCACCTACCTACGGTAGCTGTACTGCAGCATCTACCTACCTACCTACCTAATCTATACTGCAGCACCTACCTACGGTAGCTGTACTGCAGCACCTATCTACCTACCTACCTGCCTAATCTATACTGCAGCACCTACCTACATTAGCTGTACTGCAGCACCTACCTACCTACCTGCCTAATCTATACTGCAGCACCTACCTACGGTAGCTGTACTGCAGCACCTACCTACCTACCCACCTAATCTATACTGCAGCACCTACCTACGGTAGCTGTACTGCAGCACCTACCTACCTACCTACCTGCCTAATCTATACTGCAGCACCTACCTACGTTAGCTGTACTGCAGCACCAACCTACCTACCTACCTAATCTATACTGCAGCACCTACCTACGGTAGCTGTACTGCAGCACCTACCTACCTACCTGCCTAATCTATACTGCAGCACCTACCTACGGTAGCTGTACTGCAGCACCTACCTACCTAATCTATACTGCAGTGCCTACCTACCTACCTAATCTATACTGCACCAGAGGCGTAGCTAGGGTTTTCAGCGCCCGGGGACAAAGACTATTAATGCGCCCCCTAAGGTGAAGGGTCGTGACCAAATGTGAGCGTGATTATGGGTGCTCCACATTTGGTCACGCCCCTTCAAATGTACACGGAGGTTAGCAGGCTCACGCTCACCCACCCTCCCTCAGTATGTACCTTCCAGCATGTTCCAAGACAAATTCAGCAATCATGAGCCCCCCCATCAAGACAAATTCCGCAATCATGAGTAAACATGAGGCCCCCAACATGACCAACTCAGCAATCATGAGGCCCCCAACATGACCAACTCAGCAATCATGAGGCCCCCAACATGACCAACTCAGCAATCATGAGGCCCCCAACATGACCAACTCAGCAATCATGAGGCCCCCAACAAGACAAATTTAGCAATCCTGAGGCCCCCAACAAGACAAATTCAGCAATCATGAGGCCCCTAACAAGACAAATTCAGCGATCTTGAGGCCCCCAACAAATCATGAGGCCCCCAACAAGACAAATTCAGTAACCATGAGGCCCCCAACAAGACAAATTCAGCAGTCATGAGGCACATAAATAGACAGCATTTCACATAAATAGGCAGAATGCCCCCTTAATATGGTAGACACCTCTCACCTGGCAGCAGTTCCCCAAAATACACTCAATCTGACAGCAGTGCTTCCCCAAAAATAGGTAGCCCCAGGTCTATAGGTGTCCCCATAATAGGTGGCCAGCAGTATAGATGTCCCCAGAACAGGTAGCCAGGGGTAGAGATGTCCACAGAACAGGTAGCCAGGGGTATATGTGCCCAGTATATGTAGGCAGGGGTATGTGTCCCCAGTATATGTAGCCAGAGGTATATGTGCCCAGTATATGTAGCCAGGGGTATATATGCCCAGTATATGTAGCCAGGGGTATATATGCCCAGTATATGTAGCCAGGGGTATATGTACCCAGTATATGTAGTTAGGGTTATATGTGCCCAGTATATGTAGGCAGGGATATATGTGCCCAGAGTAGGTAGCCAGGAGTATATGCCCAGTATATGTAGGCAGGGGTATATGTGCCCAGAGTAGGTAGCCAGGGGTATGTGCCCAGAGTAGGTAGCCAGGGGAATATGTGCCCAGAGTAGGTAGCCAGGGGTATATGTGCCCTGAGTAGGTAGCCAGGGGTATATGTGCCCAGAGTAGGTAGCCAGGGGTATATGCCCAGTATATGTAGGCAGGGGTATATGTGCCAAGAGTAGGTAGCCAGGGGTATATGTGCCCAGAGTAGGTAGCCAGGGGTATATGTGCCCAGAGTAGGTAGCCAGGGGTATATGTGCCCAGAGTAGGTAGCCAGGGGTATATGCCCAGTATATGTAGGCAGGGGTAAATGTGCCCAGAGTAGGTAGCCAGGGGTATATGTGCCCAGAGTAGGTAGCCAGGGGTATATATGCCCAGAGTAGGTAGCCAGGGGTATATGTGCCCAGAGTAGGTAGCCAGGGGTATATGTGCCCAGAGTAGGTAGCCAGGGGTATATGTGCCCAGAGTAGGTAGCCAGGGGTATATGTGCCCAGAGTAGGTAGCCAGGGGTATATGTGCCCAGAGTAGGTAGCCAGGGGTATATGTGCCCAGAGTAGGTAGCCAGGGGTATATGCCCAGTATATGTAGGCAGGGGTATATGTGCCCAGAGTAGGTAGCCAGGGATATAAGTCCAGTATATGTAGGCAGGGGTATATGTGCCCAGAGTAGGTAGCCAGGTCAGCTGTCCCCCTCCCCAGCAGGAGGGGAGCAGCGCAGAGAAGAGCTGCTCTCCCTTCCTCGCTGTCCCCTCCAATGTCCGGGTGGCTGGCAGCGGCGGGCGGAAAATACCTCCGTCTCGTCGCAGCGCCGGATGGATCTGCCACTACTCTGGTCTGGTCCAGACCAGAGCAGCGGCTGCGCACCCGAACTTCCGCCCGGCGCTGGAGCGAGACGGAGGTGAGTTCCGCCCGCCGCTGCCAGCCACCCGGACATTGGAGGGGACAGCGAGGAAGGGAGAGAGCACCTAAGGTGAGGGAAGGAGGGGGGATATGGCCCCCCTTCCCCACCGTCCGCACAGCTCTCTCTCTTCTCTGCGCTGCTCCCCTCACCCGCCGGAAAAAAAAAAAAAAAAAAAAACCCGCAGCTCAGCCAGGCGGAGGGCGCCCTTGGGGACCAGGCGCCCCGGGGCACTTGTCCTACCCCGACCCCCCCCTAGCTCCGCGCCTGTGCAGCACCTACTTACGGTAGCTGTACTGCAGCACCTACCTGCCTAATCTATACTGCAGCACCTACCTACGGTAGCTGTACTGCAGCACCTACCTACCTACCTAATCTATACTGCAGTGTCTACCTACCTACCTAATCTATACTGCAGCACCTACTTACCTAATCTATACTGCAGCACCTACCTATCTACCTAATCTATACTGCAGCACCTACCTACGGTAGCTGTACTGCAGCACCTACCTACCTACCTACCTACCTAATCTATACTGCAGTGCCTACCTACCTACCTAATCTATACTGCAACACCTACCTACCTAATCTAAACTGTAGCACCTACCTATCTACCTAATCTATACTGCAGCACCTACCTACGGTAGCTGTACTGCTGCAACTACCTACCTACCTGCCTAATCTATACTGCAGCACCTACCTACAGTAGCTGTACTGCAGCACCTACCTACCTACCTAATCTATACTGCAGCACCTACCTACGGTAGCTGTACTGCAGCACCTACCTACCTTCCTACCTAATCTATACTGCAGTGCCTACCTACCTACCTAATCTATACTGCAGCACCTACCTACCTAATCTATACTACAGCACCTACCTATCTACCTAATCTATACTGCAGCACCTACCTATGGTAGCTGCACTGCAGCAACTACCTACCTACCTGCCCAATCAATACTGCAGCACCTACCTACGGTAGCTATACTGCAGCACCTACCTACCTACCTACCTACCTAATATATACTGCAGCACCTACCTACCTAATCTATACTGCAGCACCTACCTACCTACCTAATCTATACTGCAGCACCTACCTACCTAATCTTTACTGCAGCACCTACCTACCTACCTAATCTATACTCCAGCACCTACCTACGGTAGCTGTACTGCAGCACCTACCTACCTACCTACCTACCTACCTACCTACCTAATCTATACTGCAGTGCCTACCTACCTACATAATCTATACTGCAGCACCTACCTACCTAATCTATACTGCAGCACCTACCTACGGTAGCTGTACTGCAGCAACTACCTACCTACCTGCCTAATCTATACTGCAGCACCTACCTACAGTAGCTGTACTGCAGCACCTACCTATCTACCTAATCTATACTGCAGCACCTACCTACGGTAGCTGCACTGCAGCACCTACCTACCTACCTACCTAATCTATACTGCAGTGCCTACCTACCTACCTAATCTCTACTGCAGCACCTACCTACCTAATCTATACTGCAGCACCTACCTACCTAATCTATACTGCAGCACCTACCTATCTACCTAATCAATACTGCAGCACCTACCTACGGTAGCTGTACTGCAGCAACTACCTACCTACCTGCCTAATCTATACTGCAGCACCTACCTACGGTAGCTGTACTGCAGCAGCTACCTACCAACCTACCGAATCTATACTGCAGTGCCTACCTACCTACCTAATCTATACTGCAGCACCTACCTACCTAATCTATACTGCAGCACCTACCTATCTACCTAATCTATACTGCAGCACCTACCTACATTAGCTGTACTGCAGCACCTACCTACCTAATCTATACTGCAGCAACTACCTACGGTAGCTGTACTGCAGCACCTACCTACCTACCTGCCTAATCTATACTGCAGCACCTACCTACGTTAGCTGTACTGCAGCACCTACCTACCTAATCTTTACTGCAGCACCTACCTACGGTAGCTGTACTGCAGCACCTACCTACCTACCTAACTAATCTATACTGCAGTGCCTACCTGCCTACCTAATCTATACTGCAGCACCTACTTACGGTAGCTGTACTGCAGCACCTACCTACCTATGTGCCTAATCTATACTGCAGCACCTACCTACGGTAGCTGTACTGCAGCACCTACCTACCTACCTGCCTAATCTATACTGCAGCACCTACCTACGGTAGCTGTACTGCAGCACCTACCTACCTACCTACCTAATCTATACTGCAGTGCCTGCCTACCTACCTAATCTATACTGCAGCACCTACCTACCTAATCAATACTGCAGCACCTACCTACGGTAGCTGTACTACAGCACCTACCTACCTACCTACCTAATCTATACTGCAGTGCCTACCTACCTACCTAATCTATACTGCAGCACCTACCTACCTAAACTATACTGCAGCACCTACCTATCTACCTAATCTATACTGCAGCACCTACCTACGGTAGCTGTACTGCAGGAACTACCTACCTACCTGCCTAATCTATACTGCAGCACCTACCTACAGTAGCTGTACTGCAGCACCTACCTACCTACCTAATCTATACTGCAGCACCTACCTACGGTAGCTGTACTGCAGCACCTACCTACCTACCTACCTAATCTATACTGCAGTGCCTACCTACATTAGCTGTACTGCAGCACCTACCTACCTAATCTATACTGCAGCAACTACCTACGGTAGCTGTACTGCAGCACCTACCTACCTACCTGCCTAATCTATACTGCAGCACCTACCTACGTTAGCTGTACTGCAGCACCTACCTACCTACCTAACTAATCTATACTGCAGTGCCTACCTACCTACCTAATCTATACTGCAGCACCTACTTACGGTAGCTGTACTGCAGCACCTACCTACCTATGTGCCTAATCTATACTGCAGCACCTACCTACGGTAGCTGTACTGCAGCACCTACCTACCTACCTGCCTAATCTATACTGCAGCACCTACCTACGGTAGCTGTACTGCAGCACCTACCTACCTACCTACCTACCTAATCTATACTGCAGTGCCTGCCTACCTACCTAATCTATACTGCAGCACCTACCTACCTAATCTATACTGCAGCACCTACCTATCTACCTAATCAATACTGCAGCACCTACCTACGGTAGCTGTACTGCAGGAACTACCTACCTACCTGCCTAATCTATACTGCAGCACCTACCTACGGTAGCTGTACTGCAGCACCTACCTACCTACCTACCTAATCTATACTGCAGTGCCTACCTACATTAGCTGTACTGCAGCACCTACCTACCTAATCTATACTGCAGCAACTACCTACGGTAGCTGTACTGCAGCACCTACCTACCTACCTACCTAATCTTTACTGCAGCACCTACCTACGGTAGCTGTACTGCAGCACCTACCTACCTACCTAACTAATCTATACTGCAGTGCCTACCTACCTACCTAATCTATACTGCAGCACCTACTTACGGTAGCTGTACTGCAGCACCTACCTACCTATGTGCCTAATCTATACTGCAGCACCTACCTACGGTAGCTGTACTGCAGCACCTACCTACCTACCTGCCTAATCTATACTGCAGCACCTACCTACGGTAGCTGTACTGCAGCACCTACCTACCTACCTACCTACCTAATCTATACTGCAGTGCCTGCCTACCTACCTAATCTATACTGCAGCACCTACCTACCTAATCTATACTGCAGCACCTACCTATCTACCTAATCAATACTGCAGCACCTACCTACAGTAGCTGTACTGCAGCACCTACCTACCTACCTAATCTATACTGCAGTGCCTACCTACCTACCTAATCTATACTGCAGCACCTACCTACCTAAACTATACTGCAGCACCTACCTATCTACCTAATCTATACTGCAGCACCTACCTACGGTAGCTGTACTGCAGCAACTACCTACCTACCTGCCTAATCTATACTGCAGCACCTACCTACAGTAGCTGTACTGCAGCACCTACCTACCTACCTAATCTCTACTGCAGCACCTACCTACCTAATCTATACTGCAGCACCTACCTACCTAATCTATACTGCAGCACCTACCCATCTACCTAATCTATACTGCAGCACCTACCTATGGTGCCTATTATGGCTCGCTGCCTGCCCTCCTGCCAAATGCCAGTCTACCACTAGAGTTGGGCCGAACCTCCGATTTTAGGTTCGCGAACCGGGTTCGCAAAGTTCCGCGGAACGTTCGGTTTGCGGAAAAGTTCGCGAACCGCAATAGACTTCAATGGGGAGGCGAACTTTGGAAACAAAAAATTCTGCTGGCCACAAAAGTGATGGAAAAGATGTTTCAAGGGGTCTAACACCTGGAGGGGGGCATGGCGGAGTGGGATACACGCCAAAAGTCCCCGGGAAAATTCTGGACTTGACGCAAAGCAGCGTTTTAAGGGCAGAAATCACATTGACAGGCCTAAAGTGCTTTAAAACATCTTGCATGTGTATACATCAATCAGGTAGTGTAATTAAGGTACTGCTTCACACTGACACACCAAACTCACCGTGTAACGCACCGCAAACAGCTGTTTGTGTAGTGACGGCCGTGCTGGACTGGTGCGCACCATGGCGAGAGTGCAGGTTTTGGTGGGTTCACAGAACAGGTATGCAGCGGTGGGTTCACAGAACAGGTATGCAGTGGCAGGTTCACTGAACAGGTATGCAGTGGCGGGTTCACTGAACAGGTATGCAGTGGCGGGTTCACTGAACAGGTATGCAGTGGTGGGTTCACTGAACAGGTATGCAGTGGTGGGTTCACTGAACAGGTATGCAGTGGTGGGTTCACAGAACAGGTATGCAGCCAGGAACAAGCTAAGCCTAACTAATCTTTCCCTATGAGAGACAGTCTGCAGCAGCTCACCCTACTCTCACTAATGCAGGCACACGAGTGACCGTAATGGCCACCGCTGCCTGCCTTGTATAAGGGGAGTGGGGCTCCAGGGGCTAGTGTAGCCTAATTGGCTACACTGGGCCTGCTGACTGTGATGTAGAAGGTCAAAGTTGACCCTCCATGGTGCACTATGGGGCGAACCGAACTTCCGCAAACGTTCGCCTGCGGTACGCGAACCACGGAAGTTTGCATGGAACCGTTCGCAGGCGAACCGTTCGGCCCAACTCTATCTACCACACACTTATCCTCCTCACGCTGCCTGCTGTTATATTTCCTCCTGCTGTCTGTGTCTCCTCTCTACTGCCAGGGAACACATTACAAGGTGCTGCTGCCCATGCGCCACCAGCCATTACGCTCAAAAATAGCTGCCTCCTGCCTGCATCAATTTGAAAAAAGAATATTGTACTTAATTTAGAGGTGTCCAAGTCAAGACACAGAAGAAGAAGAAGAACTTACAACCATTTTGGACACACCTTCTCATGCAAACACTTTTCATGAAGTTAATTTACTAATTTTGATACCTTTTTTATTACTACTGCATCATCACATAATCACTTGATGTTTTTCTTCATAAAAAAGGTGGTTTCGTGCATCATTGACCTCAATACAAGTTTTAAAAGCTATTTAAGGCCAGCTCGAATATTTTAGTCCAATACAGACTCGGATAGTGACGTTGTATACCTGAGGTCGAATTGGATATTTGATTAACTCGAATAGCGAACTTCGAGTGAATTCGGATAGTCTACTATCTGAATTTGACCAAACTCAAATAGGATAATGAGGTTTCCGATCAACACTGGGCTATACTAGCATTATTGGTGATTCTGCAGATCACCATATAATCAGGTATAGCATCTGTATTATTGGTGATACTGCAGATCACAAATAATCAGAAAATCTGTGTTGCTGTTGCTGACACCAATCGTTACATTAAGCTTATAATTAAAAATGCTTTCTCTGACATTTTATAAAATTCACAATGACCTACCATAACTTGATGTCTGCTATCGTCACTAATGTCAACATAAGATATTGTTCCCAAAACAAAGAAAAACATGGCGAACTTGGTCAGTCTAGAATTGCTATCTAAGTCTCCATAAAAGTAAAAACAATTTCCCTTAGCCTGGTTAAAATATATTCTGAGGATTTTACTATTTGCACTTGTTAAAAGAATAACTCTAGCTAGCATATAGCAAGTGTTGCTCGGATACCTCATTATCCTATTCGAGTTTGGTTGAATTCGGATAGTAAACTATCCAAATTCACTCGAAGTTTGATATTCGAGTTAATCGAATATCCGATTCGACCTCGGATATCTGACGTCACTATCCAAGTCTGTATTCGAGTAAAATATTCGAGCTGGCCTTAATTAGCTTTTAAAACTTGTATTGGAGGTCAATGATGCATAAAACCACCTTTTTTATGAAGAAAAACATCAAGTGATTATGTGATGATGCAGTAGTAATAAAAAAGATATCAAAAATAGTAAATTAACTTCATGAAAAGTGTTTGCATGAGAAGGTGTGTCCAAATGGTTGTAAGTTCTTCTTCTTCTTCTTCTCCTTCGTCTTCTTCTACACTTCTAAATTAAGTACAATATGTCTTTTTCAAATTGATGCAGGCAGGAGGCAGCTATTTTTGAGCGTAATGGCTGGTGGTGCATGGGCAGCAGCACCTTGTAATGTGTTCCCTGGCAGTGGAGAGGAGACACAGACAGCAGGAGGAAATATAACAGCAGGCAGCGTGAGGAAGATAAGTGTGTGGCAGACTGGCATTTGGCAGCAGGCAGGAGGGCAGGCAGCGAGCCATAATAGGCCCTGAGTCCTAGCGGTGGTTCCAGGGCCGTAAATGAACATCATGAGGTTCCAGACAGCGGTCGTGAAGCCCTCATTGTGTCCAATACACAATTGGGACAGCACAGTTTTCAACCCGGACACCTCTAAAATAATTACAATTTTTTTTTTCAAAATAATGCAGCTATTGTTGAGCGTAATAGCTGGTGGCGCATGGGCAGCAGCACCTTGTAATGTGTTCCCTGGCAGTGGAGACACAGACAGCAGGATGAAATACAGCAGCAGCAGCAGGTGTTATGTGTGTGTGCCACTTTATGTCCCCCTCTCGCCGACAACAGGGGCCAGGAATTCGCCTTCCACCCAAGCCTGGTTCATTTTGAGAAACGTCAGTCTGTCCACAGACTTGTGAGACAGACGAGATCGCTTCTCAGTGACGACTCCACTGGATGCACTGAAGCAATGCTCTGACAGTACGCTGGAAGGGGGTCAGGAGAGCACTTCCAGGGCGTACTACGCAAGCTCGCTCCAGATCGGCAGGTGCTTGACCCAATACTCCATGGGATCAACAGGGGCAACGCTGTCAAGCCCGCTAAAGGACCCCATGTAGTCAGCCACCATGCGGGTCAAGCGCTGTCTGTGACTGGAGGAGAAGGATGCTGCTGCAGGCACCTCCTCTCTAGTCCCTGGCAGCTGTACACTCATGTAGAGCTCTTGGGTCAGAGACAGCAGGTCTGTGGTGCGTGTGCGCTTGCTGCTGGTGGATGCAGGCACCTGCTGCTGCCTCTGTGCTGGCTGGACAGTGGGGGTGGATGGCTCAGGGGAGGCTTCCTGCAAGCGCTCAACAAGGGACAGCTGCAAATCCCTCATTTGTTTAGATCTTAACAAAATGATCCTACGTTTTTATTTGGGGCACAGGCAAAAAACACAGGTTAGCTCGCAGCAACCTTATCATTCCTAAAAAACAGGGAGGCTTGGGGTTGCCATGCATGCAGTCACTATACATAGCATGCAACTTGGAGATCTCCAAAGCTTGGTGGAAAGACCACAATAGACCCCTCTGGGCTTCCTTAGAAAGCAATTTAATAGGGTCCCAACTTAAAGACTTTTTATTGGCCTCTTGTATTTATAAAACCTTGTCTATACCCAATTACCCTACAATTAAAGCAACCATCAAAGCCTGGAAATTCCTAACTCATAGCAGGTCATTTAGAGCTCATACAACTACTCCCTCAATCCCATTAAGTTGTCTTAATATCCTAATAGATAATATCAATATTTCTGCTTGGACAAAAGCTGGAGTACTTACCATGCAGCATATAACCTCACCGATAGGTGTGAAATCATTTCAGATCATAAAAGCGGAATTTGGTCTGGCTAATAAAGAATTCCACACACATCTTCAGATCCGACATTTCATTCAGTCAACACAGGTAAATTGGACTATTTGGCCTTCCCTTTCTCTATTCCCAAATTGCTAATTCCGGGGCACTTAAAAAGGGAATCTCTCTTTGCTATGACACCCTGTTATGTGACTCCGCAGATAATCTAATGAAACACTTAGAGCGATGGTCTAAAAACTTGCATACTAGTCTTACACTGAACCAATGGCAACGAGCCTCACACAACATCACTAGGTTTTCAAAGTGTGCATCACACTGGGAAACCATTCTCAAACTGCTATTAGACTGGTATATTACTCCCAGCAAACTATCCAAATACTCTAATTCTCATTCAAATCTTTGTTGGAGAAATTGCAGCAAAGTTGGCTCCCTTTTGCATGTCATATGGGAATGTCCACTCATCAAAAAACTTGGGACTCAGTGTTTAAGGATATTTCAAGCCTATTAGGGAACATTATTGCCCCCAACCCCCAATTAGCCATACAACATATTGGCATTGATAACTTTCCTAGAACACATAGATTAGAAATCACCCATATTCTCTGTGCGTCCCGGCAAGCCATATGCTCCAATTGGAAGGACTCTGACCCCCCCCCACTTGGTCTTCCATACAAAACATAATCCTTAATTTGGACATGGAATCTAGGTTACGTAACCAAATTAACAAATATTTCAAGACAAAGGGACCAAATGATCACTTTCCAAATAGGTAATTATAGCCCACTTGAGAGCGTATATGCTTTAAGTAAGTGATATTAATGAGTATTCATTGAGCAGCATATAAAGAGAATCAGGACATAGATGGATAGATACATATAATAAGCATGTACTTTTAAGATGAAGAGGATATTTACAAAGCCAAAGAGAGAACTTGACCTATTCTTGGTTTTAATGTGACTGTTTTGATGGTTTATTTTTTTGTTTATGTGTTTTTGTGTTTACATTTGATCTTTACGCTATTTATACTCTGGCTAAGTAGGATGTAATTGGTTGTTTGATCACCAGATTATAAGTGACATTGCTTATGTCCATATTTTGGCCTATTATGGTTTGCTTGTAATTTTTGCTTAATTGGACTTGGAGTGTACTTTTTGTTACTTATTACTTTGTGTTTAAAATCAATAAAACTTCTCAGTGGAAAAAAAAAATCCCTCATTTGTTGCGCACGGTCTCCTCCTGCAGGCAGGAACTGGCTGAGCTTTCCCTTCAGACGTGGGTCCAGCATCATGCAGATCCAGATGTCCTCCCTCTTCTTCATCTGGATGACCCTTGGGTCCTTGCGCAGGCACCTCAGCATGTGCGCTGCCATTCAGAAGAGTCTGGCCACGTCTGCTGGCACATTATCGGCAGCCCCAGAGCCGACAGTGCTGCTGTCCTCCTCTTCCTCTGCCCCCTCCATCTCATCCTATCTCCACCCCCGCACCAGTCCAGCTGCGCTCTGCTGTTCCCCCTCATCAGCAGCAAGGTCAGGGACCTCCACCAACTCCAAGCCCTCCTCCTCAGAGGTGGCCCGTGAAGCTGCCTGCAGCTCCTGCTGGTCCAAGGCTGCCGCTCCCTCTTCCACCAGTGCATACAGGGCCCTGTCCAGCACACACACCAAGGGGACCCACTCGCACACCATTGCATGGTCCCTGCTTACCATGTTGGTGGCCTGCAGGAAGGGTGCCAGGACTGAGCACACCTGCTGCATGTGCCCCCAGTCCTCGGTGGAGATGATGGACGGGAGGTTGGTGGCGGCACGTCCAGTTGCAGTGATGGCGGCAACTGTTGCTCGTGCAACGTACTGGCTGACAGCCTGCCTCTGTTTAACCAGATGCTCCAACATCGCCATAGTTCCAGCGAGTTGGATCATCGATCATGAGCCGGTGCTGTGGCAGGTGCAGCTCCTTCTGCACCTCTTCCAGGCTCGCCACGGCTGCAGGCGAGTGCCAGAAATGGCGCACAACCTTCCTTGCCGCCTCAAGGAGTCGGTCCATCCCCTGGTAGGTTCGCAGGAAGTTTTGGACTACCAGGTTTAGGATGTGCGCCAGGCAGGGGATGTGGGTCAGGTCTCCCTTGTTGATAGCAGAAACAAGGTTTGCCCCATTGTCGGACACCACCTCTCCGACTCTGAGGCCTCTGGGGGTCAGCCAATTCCTCTCCTGCTCTCGGAGTTTGGCCAGGACGTTGTTCGCAGTCAGTTTGGACTTCCCCAGGCTGACCAATTCCAGCAGCGCTTGGCAGCTTCACGCTGCTGCTGAGACGGGGGGTTTGGGCTGGTGTGCCGGAGGATGGAAGCGGATCAGAGGAACCCGCTGCTATTCCGCTGACCCTGCATGGTGGCACCACCCGCTGCGTTGTTGGTGCTGCTGCTCTGACAGTGCCCGATGCTGCTCCCCCCTCCTCACCCCTTCCACCAAGCTGACCCAATGCGTAGTGAAGGACAGATAGCGGCCTGTCCCAAGTCGGCTGCTCCATTAGTCCATGGTGACGTGGACCCGTTGACCCACCACGTGATCCAGCCCTCTCCCGACATTGGCCATCACAGAGCGATGAAGTGCAGGGATGGCCGTGTGTGTGAAAAATGGGGGCTGGGGATTGGCCAATCGAGGGCTGCACACATCAGGAGCGCACGCATGTCGCTCCCCTCCTGCACAAGGGAATAAGGCAGGAGTTGGGAGCAGATGGCCCGTGCCAGCAAGCCGTTCAGCTGGCGCACGCGACGGCTGCTGGGAGGCAGAACCCTGACCACTCCCTGGAAGGTGTCGCTGAGCAGGGTCTGGGGACGCCTTTTGCTCCTCCTCCTTCTGAAGGTTTAAAACACTTTCTTAATCTTCTAACCTCAAAAATAGCCATGCATAAAGAAGGAAAGCTTCTTCTTGCAGGAGATTTCAACACCACATTAGATACCCCTCCTCCTGGCACCGGTACATGCAGACCCCCAGATAGAACACTCATAGCCTTCCTAAGAGAGGTCAATGTATGGGACTCATGGAGAGCTTTACACCCGGGGGAGAGAGGGCACTCCTTTTTCTCACACCCTCAGGGCCCTTTTCCACCAGCGCGTTTGCGCTGGCTGAATCGCAAAACCGCAAACCGCTAGCGATTTTACAATCGCTACGGTTTGCTTTTTAACATAGGAATCGCGGTAGGTCATTTCCACTACCACGATTCGCTTTTGTCACGAACGCGCGGCGGAGCGATAATTGCCGCGATTTTGCTATGCAGTGCATAGCATAGCAAAATTGCGGCCGCAAACGTCGGGGGAATCGCCGGTTTTGCGATTCAGCAAACGCTAGCGTTCAGCATGACCGCTAGCGATTGCAGGTGGAAAAGGGCCCTCACGGGTTATATTCCAGAATCGATTTTATTTTTATGGATGCAACCCTGCTGGAGAGAACCAGTAAGGTGGATATATCCGTAATCTCCTAGTCTGATCATGCCTCGGTTGAAGCTACCATAGCTATTCAAGGCCCTCCTTCTTAATATCAGTGGAGAGTAGACAAATCCTTATTGAAGGACCATGAGGTACAGGAAGAGGTCTCTGAATCTATCAGACAATTTCTTGCACATAACTCCCCAAAAGACACCTCTAGGAATATACACTGGGCAGCCCTGAAAGATACAGTTAGAGGGGTCCTGACCAAAATATCCTCACAGAGGAAAAAAGCCTTCACTCTTAGACTTAAAGGAAAACTTAAGTGAACTATAAAAAATGAGATTTACTCACCTGGGGCTTCCCACAGCCCCCAGCAGCCGATCGGTGCCCTCGCAGCCCCGCTCTAATGCTCCAGGACCCGCCGGCGAACACTTCCGGTTTGGCCGTCACCGGCCGACAGGCATGGGAACGCGAGTGATTCTTCGCGTTCCCAGCCTGTATATCGCCCCCTATGCTGCTATTGCGGCCAGATGGTGGCGGCCAAACCGGAAGTGTTCGCCGGCGGGTCCTGGAGCGTCAGAGCGGGGCTGCGAGGGCACCGATCGGCTGCTGGGGGCTGAGGGAAGCCCCAGGTGAGTAAATCTCATTTTTTATAGTTCACTTAAGTTTTCCTTTAAGACACTCCAGCAGCAGATCAGGAACCTAGAAATGCAGCATGCCATATCTTGGGAACAAAAACTTCTGGACCAGCTTTTGGTACTTCGACAAGAGCTACATGCACTATTATTCAAACGTGCTGAACGCTCTCTTAGACTGACGAACCAAAAATTCTATGATAAAGCTAACAAGCCAGACACTTTGCTGGCCCGCAAACTCTCCCAGAGGTTGGCCCAGAACAGGCTTCATCCTATCAGAGATAGATCTGGGAGAATGTCTTATGATCCCACTCACATAGTAGATCTCTTCTCACAATACTACACTGATTTGTATAACGGCACTACCACCGACAACTCCACAATGAAGGCTCCTCTTATCCTCAAATACTTAGATACAATTCAGATTCCCTCTTTTTCCCAAGAGGATAAATCTAAACTTAACACCCCAATATCATCTAAGGAAGTAGAGATCACTATCTCATCCTTAAAGAATGGCAAGGCCCCCGGGCCCGACGGCTATACAGCCCTATTTTATAAAACATTTAAACCCCACCTTATACCAGTACTAACTTCTCTCTTGAACAAGCTGCTGATAGGTGAGGAAGATCTGTTGCCTGAATTCCTTCAGGCATCAGTAGTGGTTTTACCCAAGCCAGGCAGAGATATTGCAGAAATATTTAACTACCGGCCAATTTCCCTGATAAACTCAGACATTAAAAGCTTCTCAAAAATCTTGGCCGATAGACTGAACGCCCTATTGCCAAAAGTTATACACCCAGATCAAACGGGGTTTGTTATGGGAAGACAGGCCACTGGTAACATCAGAAGAATGGTCAGCTCAATCGAGGTCATGAATCATGCTAGAGGGCCTTCTCTGCTTCTGTCACTGGATGCAGAGAAGGCCTTTGATAGAGTGGATTGGCGTTATATGCGTTCGGACATACAGAAATTTGGAATCACAGGCGAATTCCTTAATGGAATCCGTAGTCTTAACACACTCTCGACAGCGTCGGTTTGCAACATGAGTCTCAGGTCAAAACCATTCCCCATTAAGAACGGTACGAGACAGGGGTGCCCTCTCTCCCCCCCTTCTCTTCGCACTATGCATTGAGCCCCTAGCATTGCTGGTTAGGGCTAGTGTTGGGCGAACATCTAGATGTTCGGGTTCGGGCCGAACAGGCCGAACATGGCCGCGATGTTCGGGTGTTCGACCCGAACTCCGAACATAATGGAAGTCAATGGGGACCTGAACTTTTGTGCTTTGTAAAGCCTCCTTACATGCTACATACCCCAAATTTACAGGGTATGTGCACCTTGGGAGTGGGTACAAGAGTAAAAAAAAATTAGCAAAAAGAGCTTATAGTTTTTGAGAAAATCGATTTTAAAGTTTCAAAGGGAAAACTGTCTTTTAAATGCGGGAAATGTCTGTTTTCTTTGCACAGGTAACATGCTTTTTGTCGGCATGCAGTCATAAATGTAATACATATAAGAGGTTCCAGGAAAAGGGACCGGTAACGCTAACCCAGCAGCAGCACACGTGATGGAACAGGAGGAGGGTGGCGCAGGAGGAGAAGGCCACGCTTTGAGACACAACAACCCAGGCCTTGCATGAGGACAAGAAGCGTGCGGATAGCAATTTTCATTTTGTCGCCATGCAGTCATAAATGTAATACAGATGAGGTTCAATAAACAGGGACCGGAAACGCTAACCCATCACAGATGTTCATTGTTCATGTTACTTGGTTGGGGTCCGGGAGTGTTGCGTAGTCGTTTCCAATCCAGGATTGATTCATTTTAATTTGAGTCAGACGGTCTGCATTTTCTGTGGAGAGGCGGATACGCCGCCGATCTGTGACGATGCCTCCGGCAGCACTGAAACAGCGTTCCGACATAACGCTGGCTGTCGGGCAAGCCAGCACCTCTATTGCGTACATTGCCAGTTTGTGCCAGGTGTCTAGCTTCGATACCCAATAGTTGAAGGGTGCAGATGGATTGTTCAACACAGCTACGCCATCTGACATGTAGTCCTTGACCATCTTCTACAGGCGATCGGTGTTGGAGGTGGATCTGCACGCTTGCTGTTCTGTGTGCTGCTGCATGGGTGTCAGAAAATTTTCCCACTCCAAGGACACTGTCGATACCATTCCCTTTTGGGCACTAGCTGCGGCTTGTGTTGTTTGCTGCCCTCCTGGTCGTCCTGGGTTTGCGGAAGTCAGTCTGTCGGCGTACAACTGGCTAGAGGAGGGGGAGGATGTCAATCTTCTCTCTAAAGTCTCCACAAGGGCCTGCTGGTATTCTTCCATTTTGACCTGTCTGGCTCTTTCTTCAAGCAGTTTTGGAACATTGTGTTTGTACCGTGGATCCAGAAGGGTATAAACCCAGTAATTGGTGTTGTCCAGAATGCGCACAATGCGTGGGTCGCGTTCAATGCAGTCCTAGGCCGAAGAGGTCATAGCCTAGGGTCACAAAACCTGTTTATTTGGGCAATTTCAATGGTGGCGAGTCTGACGTACATAAATCGCAGCAATAGCCGTTAGCAACGTCTGAATCTCACAAAATGTCTCATGCAGGTAGAAGACATATTGTTAGACTTGGGCTTCAAAGATGGGTTGACTACATCTCTGCAAACCAGAGTTACAGGGGTCCAAAATTGGTAAAATCCCCCATAGGCTTTCATTGGGCCTCCTATTTACCGTTCCAAAATCTCACACCATTTCAAAGGGCAATGGCTCAGCAGTGGCAAAACTCACCAGTCATGATCCCCCTAAGGGTCCCTACAATGCTAGAAAATTTGGTACTGCTGAGCCATTGCCCTTTGAAAAGATGTGAGATTTTGGAAAGTGAAATAGGGAGGCAATGAAATCCTATGGGGGATCTTACCAATTTTGGACCCCTGTAACTCTGGTTTGCAGAGATGTAGGGACCCCATCTTTGGTATCCAAGTCTAACAATATGTCTTCTACCTGCATGAGACATTTCGTGAGATTCAGACGTTGCTAACGGCCATTGATGCGATTTATGTACGTCACCATCACTACCATTGAAATAGCCCAAATAAACAGGTTTTTGTGACCCTAGGCTATGACCTCTTCGGCCTAGGGGCCCGAAACTCACCAGTCATGTTCCCCCTAAGGGTCCCTACAATGCTAGAAAATTTGGTACTGCTGAGCCATTGCCCTTTGAAAAGATGTGAGATTTTGGAAAGTGAAATAGGGAGGCAATGAAATCCTATGGGGGATTTTACCAATTTTGGACCCCTGTAACTCTGGTTTGCAGAGATGTAGGGACCCCATCTTTGGAATCCAAGTCTAACAATATGTCTTCTACCTGCATGAGACATTTCGTGAGATTCAGACGTTGCTAACGGCCATTGCTGCGATTTATGTACGCCACCATCACTACCACTGAAATAGCCCAAATAAACAGGTTTTTGTGACCCTAGGCTATGACCTCTTCGGCCTAGGGGCCCGAAACTCACCAGTCATGTTCCCCCTAAGGGTCCCTACAATGCTAGAAAATTTGGTACTGCTGAGCCATTGCCCTTTGAAAAGATGTGAGATTTTGGAAAGTGAAATAGGGAGGCAATGAAATCCTATGGGGGATTTTACCAATTTTGGACCCCTGTAACTCTGGTTTGCAGAGATGTAGGGACCCCATCTTTGGAATCCAAGTCTAACAATATGTCTTCTACCTGCATGAGACATTTCGTGAGATTCAGACGTTGCTAACGGCCATTGCTGCGATTTATGTACGCCACCATCACTACCATTGAAATAGCCCAAATAAACAGGTTTTTGTGACCCTAGGCTATGACCTCTTTGGCCTAGGGGCCCGAAACTCACCAGTCATGTTCCCCCTAAGGGTCCCTACAATGCTAGAAAATTTGCCACTGCTGAGTAATTGCCCTTTGAAAAGATGTGAGATTTTGGAACTGTAAATAGGAGGCCCAATGAAAGCCTATGGGGGATTTACCAAATTTGGAGCCCTGTAACTCTGGTTTGCAGAGATGTAGGGAACCCATCTTTGGAGCCCAAGTCTAACAATATGTCTTCTACCTGCATGAGACATTTCGTGAGATTCAGACGTTGCTAACGGCCATTGCTGCGATTTATGTACGTCAGACTCGCCACCATTGAAATTACCCAAATAAACAGGTTTTGTGACCCTAGGCTATGACCTCTTCGGCCTAGGACTGCATTGAACGCGACCCACGCATTGTGCGCATTCTGGACAACACCAATTACTGGGTTTATACCCTTCTGGATCCACGGTACAAACACAATGTTCCAAAACTGCTTGAAGAAAGAGCCAGACAGGTCAAAATGGAAGAATACCAGCAGGCCCTTGTGGAGACTTTAGAGAGGAGATTGACATCCTCCCCCTCCTCTAGCCAGTTGTACGCCGACAGACTGACTTCCGCAAACCCAGGACGACCAGGAGGGCAGCAAACAACACAAGCCGCAGCTAGTGCCCAAAAGGGAATGGTATCGACAGTGTCCTTGGAGTGGGAAAATTTTCTGACACCCATGCAGCAGCACACAGAACAGCAAGCGTGCAGATCCACCTCCAACACCGATCACCTGTAGAAGATGGTCAAGGACTACATGTCAGATGGCGTAGCTGTGTTGAACAATCCATCTGCACCCTTCAACTATTGGGTATCGAAGCTAGACACCTGGCACAAACTGGCAATGTACGCAATAGAGGTGCTGGCTTGCCCGGCAGCCAGCGTTATGTCGGAACGCTGTTTCAGTGCTGCCGGAGGCATCGTCACAGATCGGCGGCGTATCCGCCTCTCCACAGAAAATGCAGACCGTCTGACTCAAATTAAAATGAATCAATCCTGGATTGGAAACGACTACGCAACACTCCGGGACCCCAACCAAGTAACATGAACAATGAACATCTGTGATGGGTTAGCGTTTCCGGTCCCTGTTTATTGAACCTCTCATCTGTATTACATTTATGACTGCATGGCGACAAAATGCAAATTGCTATCCGCACGCTTTTTGTCCTCATGCAAGGCCTGGGTTGTTGTGTCTCAAAGCGTGGCCTTCTCCTCCTGCGCCACCCTCCTCCTGTTCCATCACGTGTGCTGCTGCTGGGTTAGCGTTACCGGTCCCTTTTCCTGGAACCTCTTATATGTATTACATTTATGACTGCATGCCGACAAAAAGCATGTTACCTGTGCAAAGAAAACAGACATTTCCTGCATTTAAAAGACAGTTTTCCCTTTGAAACTTTAAAATCGATTTTCTCAAAAACTATAAGCTCTTTTTGCTAATTTTTTTTTCCTCTTGTACCCACTCCCAAGGTGCACATACCCTGTAAATTTGGGTTATGTAGCATATAAGGAGGCTTTACAAAGCACGAAAGTTCGGGTCCCCATTGACTTCCATTATGTTCGGAGTTCGGCCATGTTCGGCCCGAACCCGAACATCTAGATGTTCGCCCAACACTACACGTGACCCGTTCGGCCAATCACAGCGCTAGCCGAACGTTCAGGTAACGTTCGGCCATGCGTTCTTAATTCGGCCATATGGCCGAACAGTTTGGCCGAACACCATCAGGTGTTCGGCCGAACCCGAACATCACCCGAACAGGGTGATGTTCTGCAGAACTCGAACAGTGGCGAACACTGTTCGCCCAACACTAGTAAGGGCATCTGTCGATGTCAGAGGCATGGGGGTTGGGAATGAGGAATTCAAAATCGCTCTTTTTGCAGATGACATGGTGTTCACCCTTTCCAGCCCCCATACCTCCCTGCCAGCACTATTTAACCTAATAGATGAATTCTGCTCAGTATCCGGATTCAAAATTAACCGTACCAAATCAGAGGCACTGACTTTTGGGCTAACGCATACACAGCAGATAGCACTTGCTGCCAAATTCAAGTTTAAAATCCAATCCAAGGGTCTAAAGTATCTGGGTATAGTTCTCATGCCCTCCGTTGCGCAGCTCTATGCAGCCAACTATACTCCTATTCTAACAAAGCTAAATAACCTATTAAATGAGTGGGGTTCTTATAATATCTCTCTGACTGGTCGTATCAATCAGGGTTGCTCAGCAGGACCCCGAATGCGAAGTTCCCCCAAAAAATGTGGGTGTTTTTTGGGTTTGCCACATGCGAACCCGAACCTGAATGCTGCAATCCGAGCCGAACCCGAATACGAAGCCTGCCGAATGTGCGCACTCAAATTCGGCCGGATGGAGCTGTGGGTTCGGTTTCGGCTTCGGGATTCGGGGATGACGTGATTGGGCCAATCAGAAGTCCTCCTGCCGAGGACCTGGCAACCCTAGCAACCAATCAGAGGAGGGGAGCCTGGCCCTCCCCTCCTCTATATAAGGCGGCGGCCATCTTGCGGAGCCACGCACTTGTGTGACTGCTGCTGGTACTGAGAGATTCTCCAGTGCTGTGCTGTGTCTAAACAAGTGCTTTTCACTGCTAAACCTAGTGTTTTTCTTCCTAAACACCTCCTAAACACATTTATTGTTGTCTTATATAGTTAGCTAGTATTTTCATTGTTTTTAATCAGCTAGTGTATAGTGTATACTGTGCTAGGCTAGTGTTAGTCTGTGAGCAGGCTAGGCCTGCTAGCCTAGGTAGCTTTAGCTAGTGTTGGGCGAACACCTGGATGTTCGGGTTCGGGCCGAACAGGCCGAACATGGGCCAGATGTTCGACATGTTCGGCCCGAACCCCGAACTCAATGGAAGTCAATGGGACCCCCGAACATGCCCATTTTGGGGGCCCTATGGGGTCGCAGGCATAAGGGGGGAGCATTCCCCGATCATGGGGGGGGGGGTCAGAAATTCCCCCAACCCCCTCCGCTAGCGCTCCCCCCTCTGCCCGCTTCCCCATAAAAAAAGTTTAATGCAAGTTAAATAGTACCGGTGGCTGGCAGTGGAGTGAGGAGGAGGAGTCCGAGTAGGAGAGTGATGCGTTGAGGCCGGGCAGCGGGCAGTTCAGCGGTAGTACCCTTGTGGTACTTCCGCCCTTTCTCTGACCTCACGCCCTCTGCATATGAGGGTACGCGTCACGCGTACCCTCGTATGAGTCATCACGTAGAGGACGTGAGGTCAGAGAAAGGGCGGAAATACCACAAGGGTACTACCGCTGAACCGCCCGCTGCCCGGCCTCAACGTGTCACTCTCCTACTCGGACTCCTCCTCCTCACTCCACTGCCAGCCACCGGTACTATTTAACTTGCATTAAACTTTTTTTATGGGGAAGCGGGCAGAGGGGGGAGCGCTAGCGGAGGGGGTGGGGGGAATTTCCGACCCCCCCCCCTCCCATGATCGGGGCATGCTCCCCCCTTATGCCTGCGACCCCATAGGGGGGCCGTATTTGGCCGAACAGGGCCCTGTTCGGCCGTCCATTGAGCAGTTCGGGCGAACCCGAACAGTTTGGCCGAACACCATTAGGTGTTCGGCCGAACTCGAACATCACCCGAACAGGGTGATGTTCTGCAGAAGCTCCAAAAGTTCACACGTCACCCACCTTCTGGGCCTAAGAAAGACCCTCGTGCCGGTGCACTTCTCCTGCAGGTACACCACTCCTGCTTCACTGCCGTAAGAATTCAAAAACGGAGACTGCACACAAAGGGCTTTAGCAACAAGCTGTATTAGTGAGCATGTAGAGGCACATACACAACATGTTTCGGGCGGAGCCTTTCCTCAGGTGTGCCACACCCTTCACCAGTGACACCTAAATACCTTCCCACACACAGGAAGTCATGTGACAATCACATGACCCAAAGAAGCAGATAACAAAACATATCAATTAACCATTAGGGGAACTACACCAAAGGTGTCTACCCCCAAAAAAACTGAGGAGTAGGACACCCAGACATAGTCGATATACATAGTAATTCTTTCAATGATATTAATCAACATCAGAACAATATAGTTCCATCATATTTAACGATATTTAACGATACCAATCTTGGAAAGTCCTTTTATAAACATTCTGCGCAATCCATTTCATCCTAGGAGAAAAACATCACAGAAAACATCTTAAGCTCAAATTTTCATTTAGGCCATTAGGGCATACACAGTCAAATTTCCTTATCCATTTAGCCTCACACTGCAACGGCAGTTTCTTTCGATTACCACCTCTCAGGAGCTTTGGCACATCCTCAACCACAAACCAACGCAACTGACTTGCTCTATGGCGAGATTGTAGGAAGTGCCTGGACACAGAGGTTTCATACTCTTTTTTTTACCCAAAGCAAAGTTAATAACCTCTCGTTTATGCTCCTGTATCCGCTCCTTCACTGGTCTCTCAGTCTTCCCAATGTATACATACCCACAGGGGCACTTGAGCCTGTACACCACATACGAGCTCAAGCAGGAAAACCTGCCCCTGATGGGCATGCTGGAACCAGTGGAAGGATGAGAGACACTGCTGCCCTTAATAATAGCTCCACAAGAGTTGCAGCCTAAACAGGGGAATGTGCCTTTCCTGGCACTAGGGGTCATTTCTTTCTTTTTTACAAGGATATCAGATTTGCATACCCAATCCTTTATTGTTTTACCCCTGCGGTATGCGAACACGGGAGGGTCAGTGAACAATCTTCCAAACATCTTATCCTGTTCAAGGATAGGCCAAAATTTTCGCACCACTGAACGAATTCGCTCAGACAAATAGCCATAGTTGCACACAAAGGGCAACCAATCCGAAACTCGTTTTTCTTTAGGCAACAATAACTCTTCTCTGGCCATAGATCTCACTTCCCCACTGATCTTTCGAAGAGCACGTCCATCGTAACCTTTTTGAGACATTTTTTTAATCAAACTCTCTGCGGCAATATCATAATCTTCAATCTTCGTCAAAATGCGCCGGGCCCTTAAAAACTGTCCCTTTGGAATACCCCTTTTCACCGTAGTCGCATGAAAACTATCGGTACGCAATAGATTGTTACGCTCCGTAGGTTTTTGATATAAACACGTAATTAATTTACCTCTTTCTTTGCTGATTGTTACATCCAGATAGTGAACACAATCGGAGGAACACTCAGCGGTAAACTTAATGGTGGAATGTAACGAATTGGCTTCTTCCACCATTTTTTCAAACAATTCTACCGGGCCATTCCATAGCAACAAAATGTCGTCCACAAAACGAAAAAAACGAAAAATGTATTTTCCATAAATTTCATGATCGATGAACATGCTCTTCTCAAGATCAGTGAGGAACAAGTTAGCAAAGGAGGGAGCAGCCGGGGAACCCATACTTGTGCCCTGACATTGGACGTGAAATTGATCAAGAAATCGAAAGTAATTGGAACGCAAAATAAGTTCCAAGGCATCCAAGATAAAAAAAACCTTGGGATTAGACAACGTCGTCTCCAAAAGTTTTTCCTCAATCCGTCGCATGCCCTCTTCATGAGGGATCGAAGTGAAAAGACTTTGGACGTCCAATGTGCACAATAATAGGTTCTCTGGGACAGTACCCAGTTCTTCCAATCTACACAGCAAATCTTTCGTGTCTATCAGACACGTTTTCACATTGGCTACCAACCCCTGCAGAAAATAATCGACATATTTTGCTAAGGGATAAAGTACTGAACCAATGCCCGACACTATTGGTCTACCAGGCGGTGTGTCCAGACATTTGTGTATCTTTGGCAAAATGTACAGTATTGGTGTCTGAGGATTTTCAACAGTTAGAAAAGCAGCTGTTTTCTCATCTAAAATACCATCCTCGAGCCCTTGCTGTACTAACACATCGACTTTCTTTTTTATCTCAAGTGTTGGATCACGATCACATAATCTACAGTGTCCCTCCTGATTTAACTGATGCTGTGCCTCCTGTATATACTGGCATCTGTCCTGTACAACGACTGCCCCTCCCTTATCAGCCTTACAGATAATGATACCATCATTTTCTTACAGATAATGATACCATCATTTTCTTTTAAACTCCTCAATGCCTCACGCTCCATAGAGGAAAGATTATTAAACAATGAAGATTTTTTCTTTTTATCAAATTGTTCCCAAAGAGAGCGCACTTCATGTAACACAGCACCCTCAAACAGGTCAATCGAAGTGTTCAGGATATCAGGCTCCCAATTACTTTTTTTAAAAAACGGTCCTTTGGTTAAACCGGGTTTGTCCGCAAAAGTCATTCTTAATTTAATGGACCGAACAAACGTATAAAAGTCTACTTCCCAAGTAAATAAATCACCAGAAGCTGTGGGGACAAAGCCCAACCCCTTAGCCAGTACATTCATTTCAGATTTAGTCAGATTATATTGGGAGATATTAACAATAGGGTTGCTTACCCCCTCTAACGATTGCCTCCAGCTTCTGGTGATTTATTTACTTGGGAAGTAGACTTTTATAAGTTTGTTCGGTCCATTAAATTAAGAATGACTTTTGCGGACAAACCCAGTTTAACCAAAGGACCGTTTTTTAAAAAAAAAGTAATTGGGAGCCTGATATCCTGAACACTTCGATTGACCTGTTTGAGGGTGCTGTGTTACATGAAGTGTGCTCTCTTTGGGAACAATTTGATAAAAAGAAAAAATCTTCATTGTTTAATAATCTTTCTTCTATGGAGCGTGAGGCATTGAGGAGTTTAAAAGAAAATGATGGTATCATTATCTGTAAGGCTGATAAGGGAGGGGCAGTCGTTGTACAGGACAGATGCCAGTATATACAGGAGGCACAGCGTCAGTTAAATCAGGAGGGACACTGTAGATTATGTGATCGTGATCCAACACTTGAGATAAAAAAGAAAGTCGATGTGTTAGTACAGCAAGGGCTCGAGGATGGTATTTTAGATGAGAAAACAGCTGCTTTTCTAACTGTTGAAAATCCTCAGACACCAATACTGTACATTTTGCCAAAGATACACAAATGTCTGGACACACCGCCTGGTAGGCCGATAGTGTCGGCATTGGTTCAGTACTTTATCCCTTAGCAAAATATGTCGATTCTTTTCTGCAGGGGTTGGTAGCCAATGTGAAAACGTGTCTGATAGACACGAAAGATTTGCTGTGTAGATTGGAAGAACTGGGTACTGTCCCAGAGAACCTATTATTGTGCACATTGGATGTCCAAAGTCTTTTCACTTCGATCCCTCATGAAGAGGGCATGCAACGGATTGAGGAAAGACTTTTGGAGACGACATTGTCTAATCCCAAGGTTTTTTTTATCTTGGATGCCTTGGAACTTATTTTGCATTCCAATTACTTTCGATTTCTTGATAAATTTTACGTCCAATGTCAGGACACAAGTATGGGTTCCCCGGCTGCTCCCTCCTTTGCTAACTTGTTCCTCAATGATCTTGAGAAGAGCATGTTCATCGATCATGAAATTTATGGAAAATACATTTTTCGTTTTTTATGTTTTGTGGACGACATTTTGTTGCTATGGAATGGCCCGGTAGAATTGTTTGAAAAAATGGTGGAAGAAGCCAATTCGTTACATTCTACCATTAAGTTTACCGCTGAGTGTTCCTCGGATAGTGTTCACTATCTGGATGTAACAATCAGCAAAGAAAGAGGTAAATTAATTACGTGTTTATATCAAAAACCTACGGAGCGTAACAATCTATTGCGTACCGATAGTTTTCATGCGACTACGGTGAAAAGGGGTATTCCAAAGGGACAGTTTTTAAGGGCCCGGCGCATTTCGACGAAGATCGAAGATTATGATATTGCCGCAGAGAGTTTGATTAAAAAAATGTCTCAAAAAGGTTACGATGGACGTGCTCTTCGAAAGATCAGTGGGGAAGTGAGATCTATGGCCAGAGAAGGGTTATTGTTGCCTAAAGAAAAACGAGTTTCGGATCGGTTGCCCTTTGTGTGCAACTATGGCTATTTGTCTGAGCGAATTCGTTCAGTGGTGCGAAAATTTTGGCCTATCCTTGAACAGGATAAGATGTTTGGAAGATTGTTCACTGACCCTCCCGTGTTCGCATACCGCAGGGGTAAAACAATAAAGGATTGGGTATGCAAATCTGATATCCTTGTAAAAAAGAAAGAAATGACCCCTAGTGCCAGGAAAGGCACATTCCCCTGTTTAGGCTGCAACTCTTGTGGAGCTATTATTAAGGGCAGCAGTGTCTCTCATCCTTCCACTGGTTCCAGCATGCCCATCAGGGGCAGGTTTTCCTGCTTGAGCTCGTATGTGGTGTACGGGCTCAAGTGCCCCTGTGGGTATGTATACATTGGGAAGACTGAGAGACCAGTGAAGGAGCGGATACAGGAGCATAAACGAGATGTTATTAACTTTGCTTTGGGTAAAAAAAAGAGTATGAAACCTTTGTGTCCAGGCACTTCCTACAATCTCGCCATAGAGCAAGTCAGTTGTGTTGGTTTGTGGTTGAGGATGTGCCAAAGCTCCTGAGAGGTGGTAATCGAAAGAAACTGCTGTTGCAGTGTGAGGCTAAATGGATAAGGAAATTTGACTGTGTATGCCCTAATGGCCTAAATGAAAATTTGAGCTTAAGATGTTTTCTGTGATGTTTTTCTCCTAGGATGAAATGGATTGCGCAGAATGTTTATAAAATGACTTTCCAAGATTGGTATCGTTAAATATCGTTAAATATGTCGGCCCACAAAGCCGTTATTAGAGGTTCCTTCATTAAAATTGGAGCCACTCAAAAAAGACAGAGAGAATCCCAATATAATGATATCATTGACCAGATCAAGCACTTAGAATCCATAAACAAGAGCTTAGGCTCACCACAAATTAAGAGAGATCTATTCGACCTCCGCCACCAGCTCAAAATTTTTCTGTGCACTGAATATGAGTTTAAACTCACCAGGTTCAAACTGACTCAATATTCTCAAAGCAATAAGGCTAGTGCACTTCTGGCCAGATCACTAAAACGCCGTCATGCTAAACAGAGGATTATCTCTCTAATACACCCCATAACCAAAAAATCTCTCTCCAACCCAAAGGATATAGCGGATGCATTCAGCTCCTACTACAATACACTGTACAACTTAAATCAAGACAACTCTATTACCCAACCTACCGAATCCTCCATCAACAGTTTCCTTAAAAACTTAAAGCTCCCTAAACTTTCCGACACTGAACTAGACAGCTTAAATAACCCAATCCAAATTGAAGAGGTTATCTCTGCAATAAAACAATCTAAAGCTAACAAATCACCAGGCCCGGATGGCTTTACATGTGAATACTTTAAGACATTTTGTCATGCTCTAGCCCCCAAATTAACCTCCCTTTTCAACCAATTCATGAGATCTGGAAAGATGTCCCCTGAATACACACAAGCTGTCATTACAGTTATACCAAAACCCGGAAAAGACCCGAGCAGTCCCTCCAGCTACCGCCCAATCTCACTGCTTAATAATGATACGAAACTCTATGCAAAAATTCTGGCAAACCGCCTGATGCCTGTTCTCCCATCACTGATTTCACCTGACCAGGTGGGTTTTATTCGGGGAAGACAGTCATCGGATGGGACTAGAAGAATGTTAAATATACTTAAATTCTCTGAGCTGTGTCGAAGGCCTTCTCTGTTCCTCTCTTTGGATGCGGAGAAGGCCTTCGACAGAGTTCATTGGGGTTTTATGACATCCACTCTCTCGAAATTCGGTATAATCGGACCCTTTCAACAAGCCATACTAGCCCTTTATTCTTCACCCTCAACCACAGTAAATGTTACAGGATTCTATTCTTCCAAATTCAACATCACAAACGGAACCCGCCAGGGCTGTCCCCTATCCCCTCTAATCTTCACCCTAACCATAGAAACACTAGCCGAATCAATTAGATCAAATACATCCATAGAGGGTATTACCATCAAGGACTCAACCCACAAAATCGGCTTATTTGCAGACGATACTATAATCACTCTATCCAATCCCCTTTCCTCCCTCAGCTCCGCTTGGGAAACGCTGCAAAATTTTTCCAAAGCCTCATATTACAAATTAAATGAATCTAAATCCCTGATGCTGGGCCTCTTTATAAACGAGCAACTTAAAACACAAATCTCCCACCACTTCCCCTTCCAATGGGCCTCTAAGTCTATCCCATACCTCGGCATTAACCTCCCAGCAAAAACTGAGGATCTTTTTACTCTAAATTTCCCCCCACTCCTCAAACAGATCACTGAAGAACTCCAAACTCATATCTAAAATTACACTCTCCTGGCTAGGTAGAGTCTCAGCATATAAAATGCAAATTCTACCAAAAATTCTATATTTATTTAGGACCATAAATATACCAATTTCCAAATCCTACTTCTCCAAACTACAAGCCACAATCTCAGCCTTCATATGGAACCACAAGAAACATAGAATCTCGCACCCAACCCTAACCATCCCCAAACAACTAGGAGGTATTGGACTGCCATGTTTATACTCTTACTACCTTGCCTCCATTCTAGATGTCTCAAGACCCTGGTGGTCCCACGCAGAAAACAAACTATGGCTAAATATAGAAAATGACCTTCTAGAACAAGGTACCAAAAACATGATATGCCAACTCATGATGAAACTCTCCCCTCCCCAATCACAATATCCTACCATCCAAGCTTCTAAGCAAGCGTGGTCAAATCTATTCTCTCTCCAATGCCCAAAAAACGACACCACCACCATCTTGATCCCCTTAGAAACCCTTCTTTCAACTGTTCCAGATATTAACATCAAACTCTGGCAAGATAGAGGTATCAATAACATCAATGATTTATATAATCAAGATAAAATTCTTCCTTTCGAAACCTTACAAAACAGATACAACCTACCTCAATCCCAATTCTATACCTACTATAAGATACGACATGCAATAAAATACTCTAACCTAACCATCCCACAGATCCCGAGCTCAATATACAAGTATCTCAACAATCCATGTTCCACTTCTGGGGGTATCCGTTTTTGGTACAAAATTTTAACCTCAAACTCAGATAAACTCCTAAATAAATATTGCGCAACCTGGACGAATGACCTCCAGGAAAACATACAGGTTCACCAATTAATAAGAGCTTCTAACAACATATGTAAATACTCTAAGTGCATGGCCCACTGGGAAACCTACCATAAAATCCTACTAAAATGGTACTACACCCCCAGAAAACTAGCCAATTTCTCGCCTTCAAACTCCAATCTTTGCTGGCGAAATTGCTCACAAGTTGGAACTATGCTCCACATATTCTGGGAATGCCCAAAACTCAAACCTTTTTGGAACTATGTATCCAAAACTATTCAAATCAACACAAACCCCTCCTTTAAAATAACCCCCCAACTTGCTTTACTACACATAGGACTAGAAAATTTCCCACCACCTAAGCGGGTACTAATCTCTCAACTGCTGTGCACAGCAAGAACCTTAATCGCCTCCTCATGGGGATCAGATACTCCCCCCACATTACTACGCCTACAACACAATGTTGAATTCAACACCACAATGGAACGCAAACTTAAACCCCTACACTCACACATAGACAACCCCACCGACTACAAAATGAGCTGGCCACCACTCCCTCCCAGGGAGATAAACTAAAGACCCCCAACAAACAACCCATGTGCAACCCAAAAACCAAAAAAGAGTATCCATACCTATGACCTAACAACCATAAACAACCAATGCCAAGACCAAATCCATAAATACTACCAAGGTGACCTACCCTACTATAACCTCCCTTCACCATTCAGATTTAGACCCCAACCCAAGACATCAAAAATAGGATGGTTTTTCCCCTCTTGTTCTTGGTTTAAGCTTCTATATTTGTATCCACCTAACCATTTTTCCTTAAGTGCCTGAAATATGGAAGGAAATATGGTAAACGTATACTATAAGTTGAACCACTGTTTATATATTCATATTGTTTTACAACCTCGTACTGTTAAATTTTACTTCATGTGACGCTCTGTACACTTGAAAAATCTTTTCAATAAAAATTATTGTTTAAAAAAAAAAAAAAATTCCACACCGCTGAGCCACCCTGGGATGTGGGCACTATGGGGACCTCAGCAGCTGATGCTGAAGGGCAAGTTGGCTGGCTGTACATAGGTGGCGATACATGGTGCCGGACTCTGCCACCAGCTGTTTCTGACGAAGAGCTGCCCCAGCTTCTTTCAGCAACTTCTCTCCTCCTACTACTCTGACTCCCCCTCTGAACTGTCCCCCTCTTCATCTCCTCTATTGGGAACATACAGAGGATCCCTATTACCGTCATCATCGTAGTCATCCTGCCCAGCTTCGCTTGCCTCAGACAAATCCAAACTTGCACCATCAGTAGGTCCTTCATCCTCCTGACACGTTACATCCATAGTGTTGCCGCGTAACTCAGACATATTAGCTGGTAAAAATTCATCTGGCTGTAACAACAATGGCTGTGCATCAGTGATTTCAACACTAAATAATTCTTGCGAAGTGTCAAATGCAGCGGAAGTGGTGCTAGTAGTAGCGCTGGTGGCTGAGCAAGATGAGGTGTTCTGTGTCGCCTTCTTCCGAGCACTGTACTGTGGGCCAGGTCCACACGAAATTACATTTACACGACCTCGCGCAGACCTGCCGGGTGGCCTTCCTCTGGCTCTGGCACTACCTCTTCCTCTACCTGTTTTGTCCATATCGGGTATGCACGGAGTGGTATATCACACTGCGTGCACTCACGTAGGTAGGTGGGTTCACTTAACTGCACAGGTATGCGCACTGATGCGGTGGGTTCACTAAACAGAACAGGTATACAGTGGCGGGTTCACAGAACAGGTATGCAGTGGCAGGTTCACTGAACACAACAGGTATGCAGTGGCGGGTTCACTGAACAGGTATACAGTGGCGGGTCCACTGAACAGAACAGGTATGCAGTGGCGGGTTCACTAAACAGAACAGGTATACAGTGGCGGGTTCACTAAACAGAACAGGTATACAGTGGCGGGTTCACAGAACAGGTATGCAGTGGCAGGTTCACTGAACACAACAGGTATGCAGTGGCGGGTTCACTGAACAGGTATACAGTGGCGGGTCCACTGAACAGAACAGGTATGCAGTGGCGGGTTCACTAAACAGAACAGGTATACAGTGGCGGGTTCACTAAACAGAAGAGGTATACAGTGGCGGGTTCACAGAACAGGTATGCAGTGGCAGGTTCACTGAACACAACAGGTATGCAGTGGCGGGTTCACTGAACAGGTATACAGTGGCGGGTCCACTGAACAGAACAGGTATGCAGTGGCGGGTTCACTAAACAGAACAGGTATACAGTGGTGGGTTCACTAAACAGAACAGGTATACAGTGGCGGGTTCACTAAACAGAACAGGTATACAGTGGCGGGTTCACAGAATAGGTATGCAGTGGCAGGTTCACTGAACACAACAGGTATGCAGTGGCGGGTCCACTGAACAGAACAGATATGCAGTGGCGGGTTCACTAAACAGAACAGGTATACAGTGGCGGGTTCACTAAACAGAACAGGTATACAGTGGCGGGTTCACTAAACAGAACAGGTATACAGTGGCGGGTTCACAGAACAGGTATGCAGTGGCAGGTTCACTGAACACAACAGGTATGCAGTGGCGGGTTCACTGAACAGGTATACAGTGGCGGGTTCACTGAACAGAACAGGTATGCAGTGGCGGGTTCACTAAACAGAACAGGTATACAGTGGCGGGTTCACTGAACAGGTATACAGTGGCGGGTCCACTGAACAGAACAGGTATGCAGTGGCGGGTTCACTAAACAGAACAGGTATACAGTGGCGGGTCCACTGAACAGAACAGGTATGCAGTGGCGGGTTCACTAAACAGAACAGGTATACAGTGGCGGGTTCACTAAACAGAACAGGTATACAGTGGCGGGTTCACAGAACAGGTATGCAGTGGCAGGTTCACTGAACACAACAGGTATGCAGTGGCGGGTTCACTGAACAGGTATACAGTGGCGGGTCCACTGAACTGAACAGGTATACAGTGGCGGGTCCACTGAACAGAACAGGTATGCAGTGGCGGGTTCACTAAACAGAACAGGTATACAGTGGTGGGTTCACTAAACAGAACAGGTATACAGTGGCGGGTTCACTAAACAGAACAGGTATACAGTGGCGGGTTCACAGAACAGGTATGCAGTGGCAGGTTCACTGAACACAACAGGTATGCAGTGGCGGGTCCACTGAACAGAACAGGTATGCAGTGGCGGGTTCACTAAACAGAACAGGTATACAGTGGCGGGTTCACTGAACAGGTATACAGTGGCGGGTCCACTGAACAGAACAGGTATGCAGTGGCGGGTTCACTAAACAGAACAGGTATACAGTGGCGGGTTCACTAAACAGAACAGGTATGCAGTGGCGGGTTCACTAAACAGAACAGGTATGCAGTGGCAGGTTCACTGAACACAACAGGTATGCAGTGGCGGGTTCACTGAACAGGTATACAGTGGCGGGTCCACTGAACAGAACAGGTATGCAGTGGCGGGTTCACTGAACAGGTATGCAGAGGTGGGTTCACAGAACAGGTATGCAGTGGTGGGTTCACAGCACAGGTATGCAGTGGTGGGTTCAATGAACAGGTATACAGTGGCGGGTCCACTGAACAGAACAGGTATGCAGTGGCAGGTTCACTGAACACAACAGGTATGCAGTGGCGGGTTCACTGAACAGGTATACAGTGGCGGGTCCACTGAACAGAACAGGTATGCAGTGGCGGGTTCACTGAACAGGTATGCAGAGGTGGGTTCACAGAACAGGTATGCAGTGGTGGGTTCACAGCACAGGTATGCAGTGGTGGGTTCAATGAACAGGTATACAGTGGCGGGTCCACTGAACAGAGCAGGTATGCAGTGGCAGGTTCACTGAACACAACAGGTATGCAGTGGCGGGTTCACTGAACAGGTATACAGTGGCGGGTCCACTGAACAGAACAGGTATGCAGTGGCGGGTTCACTGAACAGGTATGCAGAGGTGGGTTCACAGAACAGGTATGCAGTGGTGGGTTCACAGCACAGGTATGCAGTGGTGGGTTCAATGAACAGGTATACAGTGGCGGGTCCACTGAACAGAACAGGTATGCAGTGGCAGGTTCACTGAACAGGTATGCAGTGGTGGGTTCACAGCACAGGTATGCAGTGGTGGGTTCACAGCACAGGTATGCAGTGGTGGGTTCACAGCACAGGTATGCAGTGGTGGGTTCACAGCACAGGTATGCAGTGGTGGGTTCACAGCACAGGTATGCAGTGGTGGGTTCACAGCACAGGTATGCAGTGGTGGGTTCACAGAACAGGTATGCAGCCAGACAGGAACAAGTTAAGCCTAACTAATCTTTCCCTGAGAGACAGTCTGCAGCAGCTCGCCCTACTCTCACTAACGCAGGCAGCACACGAGTGACCGTAATGGCCGCCGCTGCCTGCCTTATATAAGGGGGGTGGGGCTCCAGGGGCTAGTGTAGCCTAATTGGTTACACTGGGCCTGCTGACTGTGATGTAGAGGGTCAAAGTTGACCCTCCATGTGCATTATGGGGCGAACCGAACTTCCGCAAAGGTTCGCCTGCGGGACGCGAACGCGAACCACAGAAGTTCGCATGGAACCGTTCGCAGGCGAACCGTTCGGCCCAACTCTAATCAGGAGGTGAAAGAACTGTTGACACAGGTGCTGCAGGGTGGGATCATTCAAGTAAGCCAAAGTCCCTGGGCAGCTCCAGTGGTACTGGTAAAGAAAAAGGATGGGTCCATTCGATTTTGCGTTGACTACCAGAAGCTAAATGCCTCCACTGTATGAGATTCCTACCCCTTACCCCGAATTGAGGAGTACCTCTCGGCACTAGGGAGAGCACGCTACTTCTCCTCGCTGGACCTTGCTAGTGGGTATTGGCAGGTGCCGATGGCTAAGAAAGATAAGGAGAAGACTGCATTCATCTTGCCTATGGGGCTATACGAATTTAACCGGATGCCCTTTGGGCTGACAAATGCACCTGGAACGTTTCAACAATTGATGGAGAAATGTCTTGTTGACTTTATAATGTCATTGAGATAGATGAGAGTGAACTCAAAGTTAGTGTACTCTGCAACTTTTGAAGATCATCTCTATCAGTTGGGACAAGTATTTCAGCTATTGAGAAAACATGGACTTAAACTGAAACCCAGTAAGTGTCGGCTGTTTCAGTCTGAAATTGATTATCTGGGGCATCATGTATCAGGAGAAGGGGTGAGACCATTGAGGGACAAGATAGCGGCTGTTCAAGACTGGCCGACACAAACTACCCTGCGAGAAGTGATGGCATTCCTTGGTGTGGCCGGTTACTTTCGACGTTTTGTTAAGAATTTCTCTAGGATAGCAGCACCACTTAATGCTCTCCTGCGAGGCACATCTGGTGGTCCGAAGAACCTGTCTGTGAAATGAGCAAAAACAAGCCTTCCGGGCATTGAAGGATGCTCTGACAACAGCACCAATCTTGGCGTATGCTGACTATCGCTTGTCCTTTCAGCTATATACAGATGCAAGCCTATATGGTCTTGGAGTGGTGCTTTCTCAGTTTCAGAATGGCCAGGAGCGTGTTATAGCATATGCCAGCCGGTCCTTGCGAGACTGAAAGAAACCCTGAAAATTACAGTTCATTTAAGTTGGAGCTGCTAGCGCTGGTATGGGCCATGACGGAAAATTCTCTGAATATTTAACCGGGGATGAAGTCCTAGTACTGACTGACAACAACCCACTAGCTCACATGGAAAATGCTTGGCTCGGGGCTTTAGAGCAGAGGTGGATAGCCCGAATGTCTAAGTTCAATTACCGCATTAAGTACCGGTCCAAGACAGAAAACCAGAATGCTAATGGACTTTCCAGGGTAACTACCCAGCCCCCCACCGGAGATGTGGATCATGAGTTAGGGCTGGTGCACACCGAGCGGCTTTTTGGGCGTTTTCAGATCCGCTTGCGGCTGCGGATCTGCTTGGTCAATGTATCTCAATGGGGTGGTGCACACCAGAGCGGCAGGCGTTTTGCAGAAACGAAAAATGCCTGGGTGAGGCATTTTTTGGATTTCGGATGCGTTTCTGCCTCAATGTTAAGTATAGGAAAAACGCAAACCGCTCTGAAAAACGCCTGTTCAGAGCGGTTTTGCAGGCGTTTTTGTTACAGAAGCTGTTCAGTAACAGCTTTACTGTAACAATATATGAAATCTACTATACTGAAAACCGCAGCAGCAATCCGCAAAACGCTAGCAAAACGCCTCATAAAAATAAAAAAAAGCGTTTAAAAATCTGCTAGCATTTTGCGGATCTGCTAGCGGGTTTTGGTGTGCACCAGCCCTTAGAGCATATGAAGATGCCGGATTTCAGCAAATTCTCACAGGCCTTGGTCGCTGATATCCAGTGTGCGGTGGAGGAGATAGAGTTGGCTCCTTTCTTTGGTCCCTCACGACAGGAATGGGCAAAGATACAGCAAGCCCATGAGGGGTTGGCGAAAGTGATCGAGTGTGTTAAAAAAGGCAAGAAGCCCTGTACAGAGGAAAGAGGAAGACTGGCATGTGAAAGGTTATCAGTCCTGAGCCAATGGGAAAAGTTGGAGATGAAAAATGGACTACTATGCCGGAAAGTTTATCTACCTTTTGAATCAACATTCGGAATCAAATTGTGGTGCCTAGTGAATTGGCTCAATCCTTAGCTCTTGAGGCTCATACTAAGAATGGACGTTTTCGTCATGAAAAGACCTTCCGCTGGTTGCAGCAACTGATTTATAGCCCTGATCTCTGTCAAATGGTTGAAGAAGTATGCCGCAGCTGTCGAACTTGTGAAATCCATAAAGCAATGGAACAGAGAGCTCCCCTGCAAACCATAGTGACCCGGGAACCTTTGGAGATCACCATGATAGACTACCTAATGGTGGGCCCATCCAACAGCGGACACCAATATTGCCTGGTAATGGTGGACCACTTTACCAAATTTGCAGTTGTGACTGCCACCAAGGAGCAGACAGCTGAGACGGCCACTCGGGCTCTGTGCCAAGATTTCATCCGAGTGTACGGATGTCCACAACGCATCCACTCCGACCAAGGTGCCTGTTTCGAGGGACATGTAATGAAGGAAGTAAAGAAGTCACACATGACCCCATACCATCCACAAGGTAATGGGGCCTGTGAACGCTTCAACAGAACTCTGTTACAGATGGTGCGAACTCTGGAAGAGGAAAAGAAATTACAATGGCCTCAGTTTTTGTCCGAGATGGTGTGGGCCTATAACAATCAAGTCCATTCAACAACAGGGTATTCCCCGTACAATCTCCTCTTTGGACGGTCTGGGCGGAGTGTTGGGGAGTTACAATTAAATGACATATATGGATTCCCTCCAAGAGATCCAACCTCCTGGGTGCGGGCACACCGGCAGAGGCTAGAGACAGTTCATCGATTAGTGCGGCAGCATCTACAAGAGAAGTCCCATCCTGATAGGACCCTGGTGCACAGCGCTCCATTGCAGCCAGGTGACCTGGTGCTGGTGCTAGTGCTGGGCGTAATGGAAAAAAAAACTACGCTTACGGATCATTACACGTAATTTTACGCTATTACGCATTACGGAATTACGCTTACGGCGTAGACATTTATCTACGGTTCATGTCTGTAATTACGCATGGCCCTTACGCAATTACGCGTAAGAATACCGTAATGCAGGTTGTTACGTTATTGCCTTACGCATAGTTTCAAAGGAAAAATATATACATTTAAAAACCCGCCGACTTTAACGGTTAATAGCAAAGCCTGCTTAAAATTTAGGAACACCAAATTCCCAGGGTATATTAAGGGGATCAGTGGGAATAAGAGGAAAACAATTTTCTCAAAAAGACCTTATAGTTTTTGAGAAAATCGATTTTTAAGTTTCAAGGGCAAAAATGTCTTTTAAATGCGGAAAATGTCAGTTTTTTTTGCACAGGTAACAATAGTGTATTATTTTCATAGATTCCCCCAAATGGGAAGAGTTTTACTTACTTCGTTCTGAGTGTGGGAAATATAAAAAAAAACGACGTGGGGTCCCCCCTCCCAGACCTCTTTAACCCCTTGTCCCCCATGCAGGCTGGGATAGCCAGAATGCGGAGCACCGGCCGCGTGGGGCTCCGCACCCTGACTATACCAGCCCGCATGGTCCATGGATTGGGGGGTCTCGGAAGGGGAGGGGCAGCCAAGCTTTCCCCTCCCCCTCCGAGCCCTTGTCCAATCTAAGGACAAGGGGCTCTTCTCCACCTCCGATGGGCGGTGGAGGTGGAGGCCGCGATTTCCTGGGGGGGGGGGGGGTTCATGGTGGCATCTGGGAGTCCCCTTTAAAAACATTACCATGAAAAAAGTCCTTTAATATTTTTAATTAACCATTAATACTTACCTGTCCCTTTAAATAAATGATCCCTCGCAATAGCATCGGAAATGTTCTATCAGTTACAATGTAACAAAGTTATTACAATGTAAGCTGAGATTTATGTACGTCACCATCACTACCATTGAAATAGCCCAAATAAACAGGTTTTTGTGACCCTAGGCTATGACCTCTTTGGCCTAGGGGCCCGAAACTCACCAGTCATGTTCCCCCTAAGGGTCCCTACAATGCTAGAAAATTTGGTACTGCTGAGCCATTGCCCTTTGAAAAGATGTGAGATTTTGGAAAGTGAAATAGGGAGTCAATGAAAGTCTATGGGGGATTTTACCAATTTCGACCCCTATAACTCTGGTTTGCAGAGATGTAGGGACCCCATCTTTGGAATCCAAGTCTAACAATATGTCTTCTACCTGCATGAGACATTTCGTGAAATTCAGATGTTGCTAACGGCCATGGCTGAGATTTATGTACGTCACCATCACTACCATTGAAATAACCCAAATAAACAGGTTTTTGTGACCCTAGGCTATGACCTCTTCGGCCTAGGACTGCATTGAACGCGACCCAGGCATTGTGCGCATTCTGGACAACACCAATTACTGGGTTTATACCCTTCTGGATCCACGGTACAAACACAATGTTCCAAAACTGCTTGAAGAAAGAGTCCGACAGGTCAAAATGGAAGAATACCAGCAGGCCCTTGTGGAGACTTTAAAGAGGAGATTGACATCCTCCCCCTCCTCTAGCCAGTTGTTCGCCGACAGACTGACTTCCGCAAACCCAGGATGACCAGGAGGGCAGCAAACAACACAAGCCGCAGCTAGTGCCCAAAAGGGAATGGTATCGGCAGTGTCCTTGGAGTGGGAAAATTTTCTGACACCCATGCAGCAGCACACAGAACAGCAAGCGTGCAGATCCACCGCCAACACCGATCGCCTGGAGAAGATGGTCAAGGACTACATGTCAGATGGCATAGCTGTGTTGAACAATCCATCTGCACCCTTCAACTATTGGGTATCGAAGCTAGACACCTGGCACAAACTGGCAATGTACGCAATAGAGGTGCTGGCTTGCCCGGCAGCCAGCGTTATGTCGGAACGCTGTTTCAGTGCTGCCGGAGGCATTGTCACAGATCGGCGTATCCGCCTCTCCACAGAAAATGCAGACCGTCTGACTCAAATTAAAATGAATCAATCCTGGATTGGAAACGACTACGCAACACTCCCGGACCCCAACCAAGTAACATGAACAATGAACATCTGTGATGGGTTAGCGTTTCCGGTCCCTGTTTATTGAACCTCTCATCTGTATTACATTTATGACTGCATGGCGACAAAACGCAAATTGCTATCCGCACGCTTCTTGTCCTCATGCAAGGCCTGGATTGTTGTGTCTCAAAGCGTGGCCTTCTCCTCCTGCGCCACCCTCCTGTTCCATCACGTGTGCTGCTGCTGGGTTAGCGTTACCGGTCCCTTTTCCTGGAACCTCTTATATGTATTACATTTATGACTGCATGCCGACAAAAAGCATGTTACCTGTGCAAAGAAAACAGACATTTCCCGCATTTAAAAGACAGTTTTCCCTTTGAAAAACTTTAAAATCGATTTTCTCAAAAACTATAAGCTCTTTTTGCTATTTTTTTTTTTCCTCTTGTACCCACTCCCAAGGTGCATATACCCTGTAAATTTGGGGTATGTAGCATATAAGGAGGCTTTACAAAGCACGAAAGTTCGGGTCCCCATTGACTTTCATTATGTTCGGAGTTCGGCTCGAACACCCGAACATCGCGGCCATGTTCGGCCCGAACCCGAACATCTAGATGTTCGCCCAACACTTCACGTGACCCGTTTGGCCAATCACAGCGCTAGCCGAACGTTCGGGGAACGTTCGGCCATGCGCTCTTAGTTTGGCCATATGGCCGAACAGTTTGGCCGAACACCATCAGGTGTTCGGCCGAACCCGAACATCACCCGGACAGGGTGATGTTCTGCAGAACCCGAACAGTGGCGAACACTGTTCGCCCAACACTAGCCATGATACAGGCTGCCATGACGCAGTCCTTAAAACAAATACAAAAAGAGGTGCAGGCTCACACCAGCCGCATACAGCAGGCTGAAGAGAATCTCCAATGTAGAAGATGAACATACCCAATGCAAAATGAAAGAGGGGAGACTGGAAATGGTGAATTCCACCATGTATAACAAACTCCAGGATCTGGAAAACAGATCCCGCAGAAGCAATGTCAGAGTGGTAGGCCTTCCTGAATCTCATGCTGCTTCCACTTTACACCATTTCAGCTTCACAGTTCTACCCCAGCTTCTGGGTCTTCCATCACCTGTCAAAGTGGAACGTGCTCACAGGGTGGGCCCCCCGCAACCCGCGGACTCAAACAAGCCCCCACGAGTAATAATGATCAAATACCTAGATTATTTTGAAAAAGAACAAATAATCAGAGCTTTTCGCCAGATAAAACAGCCATTGGAGTACCAAGGTTCTAATCTTAAACTTTTTAATGACTACTCACTGGAAGTCTTGCGCCAACGGCAAACTTAACAAAGCCTGCTCCACCTGCGTCACAAAAAAATGGAAGTTTACGCAAGCATACCCTGCAACCCTCCGGCTCACAGATTCAAAGGAGAAACGGCATTCATTTAGAGATGCCAAAGATGCAGAACGTTTCCTCTCACAACACGCTGCAGAAGATTCCACAGAGGGAGCTGAAGAAGAAGAAGCAGAAGAAACAACCTGATTCATCTTATTAGAGTTATTGGTAGGTGCTACACACTTTTATAAAAAGCAAACTAACCTATAATTTAGGCCCTAAGCAGTCGAGAGGAAAGGCTTGGCCCACTTAGCGTGTGCTTTATGTTCTCTGAACATAAAGTCAGGGAAGAAGCAAAGTCGCATAGCTAAGTAAACTATGCTGGTGTTCAATGTTCTGTGTTTAATATGTTTGGCATCTATATGCCTATATTTTTCTTTCTATTACACTGTATGCTCTGTTGGGTGTGTGATTCCTAGGGGGGGGGGGGGGGGGGGGTTTACAATTAAGTTTGCTCTGCCGGTCTGCTTTTTCTTTCTTACAAACAGTTGTTGTGATGAAAATATCTCTCACTTTGACCCACCATAATATCACATCATGACAATCCGGATTATATCTTGGAACATTAAAGGGCAACACACCCCTACAAAGCGGTCTATGATCTTGAGCCACTTAAAAAAAACTGAAGGCTGATATAGTACTCCTACAGGAGACACTTAAACGCATTACAGGCAAAGTATCTAAAAAAAATGGTGGGTTGGTGCAGTATATTGCTCGCCTGCACAGAATAAAAAAGCGGGAGTCATCACATTAATACACAAAAGAATTGCTTCAAGAATAGTACAATCCAGTCATGATGGAAGGACGCTGGGTCAGAGTGAGACTAAAACAGGCCTTTGATACACTGGATATCATTAATGTCTATGCCCCAAACGATGACAACTTGAAATTCCTGCAGTCACTAAGCAATCTCATAATCACCTCTGCCAATGACAAGTGCATAGTGGGAGGGGATTACAACTCCATTCTAGATTTAGCTGAAGATCGAAAAAAAAAAAAAGGTAAAAATCTTAGTGTCCTATACAAAAGGAAAATCGCCCAAACCCAATCATTTAGATATAACCTGCACTTGGAAGATGTCTGGAGAGTACTCCATCCATGTGAACGTCAGTATACTTTTTATTCCCCACCCCATGATATTTGGACAAGAATCGATTTTTTTCTTAGCCTCATCGGCCCTTCTTAGCAGAATCACGATGGCAGACATCTGTGATATGGTCATTACAGACCACACACCAATCCTCGTAGATATCCTTGAAACAAATCCAAGAGGCAATGATATACTATGGCGCTTCCCTACTCAGCTATACGATGATGATGAATTTAAATCATTAATGCAGCAATGGTGGATGGAGTACTCTTCGGACAAGTCACATCTCAGTCAATGCTTCCTGTTCTGGGAGACATCTAAACCTGTCATGAGGGGGAGAATCATTTCTTACCTAGCTGGAAAGAAAAAGCAAGCACAACAACAATACATGGAAAGTGCCACTAAATTAAGACTAATCAATACTAAATTTCAAGCACACTCATCAGAAAATAATCGTAAAGAATGGCAAATAGCCAAAGCAGAACTAGAAAATGTGCTTAGACAGAAAGAGAGACTAAACCATACCTACTGCAAATTAAAATTTCATAAGTTTGGTAATAAAATGGGGAAAATGCTTAGCAGCCTGTTTAGGGGCTCCAGACAAATAATAGACATACCCACCCTTAAAGACAAGGAGGGTCATCTGATACATGATCCAAAACAGATAAATACTATTTTTCATGAGTTCTATTCTCAACTATACCAAGACACCTCTAATCCCCTAGATCCTTACAAATTTGGTCACTGTTGACTGAGGCAGCCCTCCCAAAACTTACAGAAGCAGACCTGGCCCTCCTTAATTCTGAGATAACTCCTGAAGAAATTACCTATTCCATAAAACAGATTTCAAATGGTAAGGCCACAGGCCCAGACGGCTTTAGTGCCGAATATTATAAAATACTTTGCTCAGAACTTACCCCACATCTGCAAAAACTTTTTAATACCATCCTACAAACAGGCAACCTTCCAGATACAGCAAATAATGCACATATCAAAGTGTTACCAAAAGCAGGCAAAGACTCGCTACTACCTGAGTCATACAGACCTATATCCCTGTTAAACCAGGATCTTAAATTACTTACTAAAATCATGGCTGACCGGTTAGCCACAATACTACCCACCATAATAGGTCCCCACCAAACAGGTTTTATTAAAAATAGATCAGCAGTGGCAAACATCAGAAAAGTTCTTTTGACCCTGGATTATGCCAAATTATATCCCAAAACAGCCAAGAACTATGCATTATTATTACTCGACGCCGAGAAGGCATTCGATAATGTAAGCTGGAAATGGATACAGGCGGTCCTCTGTCAAATGAATTGTTCAGGGGCATTTATGCTCTTATTAAAAGCCCTACAAACCGCTCCTACAGCACAAGTTTTCACACAAGGCTTCCTATCTCCCCGTATTGCCCTGTCAAAGGGTACCAGACAAGGGTGCCCTCTGTCCCCCTTACTATTTGATCTTGCATTGGAGCCCCTGGCCAGGCTAATCCCTCTCAGAATAAAGGGAATACCTATAGGCTCAGAAAATTTGGTGCACACCATGTTTGCTGACGATGTGCTGCTATTTTTATCTCACCCCCAATCTCAACTTCCCTCAGTATTTAAACTATTGGGGGAAATAGGAGAACTTAGCGGGTTTAAAATCAACAAAAATAAGAGTGAACTTTTATGGCTATCTCCACTAACAAATCCACTTACTTCCCCAGGAGGTATTGGAATTAAGGTAAGTACCAAAGTCAGATACCTGGGCACCAATATGTCTAGAGATCCCTCACTTACTTACTCCCTCAATTATGGACCCCTATTCCAATCCCTCAAACAACAATTGGGCCATTGGGAATCTCTCCCCTTAAACATCATGGGCAGGGCAGCATTATTAAAATCTGTCACATTTGGCAGACTATTATATCCACTTCAAACGATCCCACTACTGATCAGACACAAAGACATTAAAGAAATAGAGAAAGCCATGACTAAATGTATCTGGGCAGGCAGAAAACCACGGATAGCCCTGGCAAAACTGAAACTCCCCAAGGAATGGGCAGGGATAGGCATTCCTAGCATAAGAAATTATAATCTGACATGCCAGAGACTGGCTATGCAACACACAGACATTTTCCAACACAACACTAGAATCGGCCTTTACTGCACCCTGGTCTCTTTCAGCAATTCTCCATACCAAATATTCCTCTCTACCTCAAAAAAATAAAACAAAGCAAAGTTCTAATAGATACATGGGTGGCATGGAAGGAAATCCGAAAAAAATATAACTTACCCATGCACATATCAAAATACATGCCGCTCTGGGGTCACCCTGGATTTCCTGCTAGCATCTCACATGCAGGTTTCGGAGTATGGGGAGATGCAGGCCTTACTAAGTTAGGTCAGCTTTTTGATCTGAAATCAGCCAAATGGAAATCTTTTCAAAAGCTCAGACAAGAATACAACTTACCGAGACAGCACTTTCTGTATTTTGCGCAGGTGAAATCATAGGTCTCAAAAACTCTAAGAGATTTATCCCAGGAGCAAACTGTCAACTCCTTCGACCAATTTCTAAAACCTGGAATCATCAAGCTCCCTCTGTCAGACATTCAACAGCAACTTAGCAGCCAAAGACTAGAACCTCTAGCACAAAGCAACTTTAAAACATGGACTAAAGTTTTTGAGGACTAAGACATACCTAAGCATATAATTTCGGGAAACGCTATTTTCAGACAAATAAAAAACAAAACCTGGAGAGAATCTCATCTAAAGCTCATTCATAAAGCCAAATACGCCTTTGACATTAAAATATAAGTTACCACCTCAACACTATCAGCCACAGTGCCCAAAATGCCTGGCTCCCTCGGCCAATCTCTACCACTGCATTTGGGACTGCAATGTTATTAAAACATACTGGAAAGAAGTTCAAGCTTTCATCAAACAACTTTGCAGGAAATAACTTCCGATTACTCCTTCTCTATACCTATTCAATGCTGTAGTCTCGACCCCAACCGACAACCCTGGAGAATAAAATCCTAACAACTTTCCTTCACCTATTTGTCATCTCATAGCAGCAGCCAGAAAAGTCATTTATAATAAATGGATATACCCATCCGCTCCAACTACTTGGGATCTGCAACAAGAATTGCTTCACCTATTCAATCTAGATAGAACTGACACCCTGATGCATAAAGGTCAAAAAACAAATTCCTTTTTCAAAAAATGGAAACATTTTGTCAGCTTTCACTTTACTGATCCAGAAATACAAGACTTGATGAAGCCGTTTCAATACACTGAATGGTATGCTACCATGGACCTTTTAGACAAATTTTGCCCGCTACGCATTGCATATAGTCAACCCGGACACCTCTAAAATTACAATATTTTTTTTTTCCAAATAATGCAGGCAGTGAGGCAGCTATTTTTGAGCGTAATAGTTGGTGGCGCATGGGCAGCAGCACCTTGTAATGTGTTCCCTGGCAGTGGAAACATACAGACAGCAGGAGAAAATACAGCAGCAGGCAGTGTGAGGAGGATGAGTGTGTGGCAGACTGGCAGCAGGCAGGAAGGCAGGCAGCGAGACATAATAGGCCCTGATAGGCCTGTCCTATATATACTAAACGCGCTCACAGCGCTGCCCCAGTCACTCAGCCAATCTGGACCATAGCTGGAGTCAGCTGACTGAATGATCAGCTGACTCCCCTTCTAGATGCATAAAGGTCCTGTCGCTCGGCTCGTGCACGCATAGCCCTAAGTCTATGAGCGATAGAAGGACCAGGCAAAGCATCAGCATGTAACTGCATGGCAGAGGCCGCTGGCTGATACGTGGAGATAGCCGCCATGCTGCTTGTCTCTGCGGCGGTATCTCCGCTATCTATTACACTTAATGCATAATAGTACACTGCCATCTGATGGTTCTTTGTAATCTTTTATAAGTCTATAAAATTAATGATTTCTTCATTAAAAAAATTATAGAATTAAATTTAGATAGCTGATCAGTATATACAATATTTGATTACTCTTTAAAGAGAATCTGTGTTGTTAAAATCACACAAAAGTAAACATACCAGTGTGTTAGGGGGCATCTCCTATTACCCTCTGTCACAATTTCACCGCTCCCCACCGCATTAAAAGTAGTCAAAAACAGTTTTAAAAAGTTTGTTTATAAACAAACAAAATGGCCACCAAAACAGGAAGTAGGTTGATGTACAGCATGTGCACACATAGAAAATAAATCCATACACAAGCAGGCTGTATACAGCCTTACTTCTGAATCTCAAGAGATCACTTGTGTGTGTTTACCTTCTGTCCCCAGCTTCTCTCATGCACTGAACATTACAGGCTTCCTGCAGACAGCTCGCATCCATACGAAAATGGCGCCTACGAATAATGGCGCACGCATTGCCGCTATTTATTTAGCCGCTTATCGTTATTTACCGTTAAGCGGTATCGATAAATATCGTTTAGCACTAACGATAATTTACCGTTAAATCCTTATCGATATTTACCGTTCTGAAATAGTTTTTATTTAAATCGTTGTGACCTGCAATCTTTATCGATAGGGTTAACCCTATTGCTCTCCTTATCGTTAACTTTCTTGCATTCTATGTTTATGTCAATCTAATTTTTATAAATTAAATTATTTAGATTATTTAAACTATTATTGACATAAATTAAACTAAAATTCATTGCATATAGTAGATAATTTAAATCTGCAATTTAATCATTAAATGTATTAAAGTTATTTAACGTTAATATTATGGTTTTTTTACTAATGTTTTTAATCCAATTTAATCTTTCTAATTAATGCTCAATACAATACCAAAATGAATAAAATATTTTAAAATTATCAAATCATTTGTAATATTTCCTGCAAGTTTCATCTTCATAAAAAGTATTTTAAGCCTTATTACAACTAGAGATGGGCCGAACAGTTCGCCGGCGAACGGTTCCCCGCGAACTTCGGCGGTTAGCGTTTGCGAACTTTTGTGAACTTTTGCGGAAGTTCGGTTCACCCCATAATGCACCCTGAGGTGTCAACTTTGACCCTCTACATCACAGTCAGGCTACAATTAGGCTACACTAGCCCCTGGAGCCACTCCCCCCCCCTAATAAAAGGCAGGCAGCGGCCATTACGCTCACTCGTGTGCCTGAGTTATTGAGAGTAGGGCTAGCCGACTGTCTCTCATAGGGAAAGATTAGTTAGGCTTAGCTTGTTCCTGGCTGCATACCTGTTCTGTGAACCCACCACTGCATATCTGTACTGTGAACCCACCACTGCATACCTGTTAAGTGAACCCGCCACTGCATACATGTTCTGTGAACCCACCACTGCATACCTGTTCAGTGAACCCACCACTGAGTACCTGTTCAGTGAACCCACCACTGAGTACCTGTTCTGTGAACTCACCACTGCGTACCTGTTCTGTGATCCCACCACTGCGTACCTGTTCAGTGAACCCAACACTGCATACCTGTTCAGTGAACCTGCCACTGAATACGTGTACTGTTCAGTGAACCTGCCACTGCATACCTATTCTGTTCAGTGAACCCGCCACTGTTCAAAACATTTCCCACACTCATCACATGAATACGGCTTCTCACCAGTGTGAGATCTCTCATGTCTGATAAGGTTTCCATTCTCTCCAAAACATTTCCCACACTCAGCACATGAATAGGGCTTCTCACCAGTTTGAGATCTCTCGTGTATGACAAGGTTTGCTTTCTGTCTAAAACATTTCCCACACTCAGCACATTTAAAAGGGCTTCTCACCAGTGTGAGATCTCTCATCTTTGACAAGGCTTCCTTTCTCTCCAAAACATTTCCCACACTCAGCACATGAATAGGGCTTCTCACCTGTGCGAGAATTTGCATGTTTGACAAGACTTCCTCTCTCCCCAAAACAGTTCCCACACTCAGCACAAGAAAAGGGCTTCTCACCAGTGTGTGTTCTCTCATGTCTGACAAGGTGTCCTTTCTGCCCAAAACATTTCCCACACTCAGCACATGAAAAAGGCTTCTCACCTGTGTGAGATCTCTCATGTATGACAAGACTTCCTCTCTCCCCAAAACATTTCCCACACTCAGCACAAGAAAAGGGCTTCTCACCAGTGTGTGTTCTCTCTTGTCTGACAAGGTGTCCTTTCTGCCCAAAACATTTCCCACACTCAGCACATGAAAAAGGCTTCTCACCTGTGTGAGATCTCTCATGTATGACAAGACTTCCTCTCTCCCCAAAACATTTCCCACACTCAGCACACGAAAATGGCTTTTCACCAGTGTGAGATCTCTCATGCCTTACAAGATGTGATTTCCATACAAAACATTTCCCACATGTGGAACAGGAATGAGACCCTCCAGCAGGGGGAGAGCTGTGCTGGGTATGGGGCCCTTCAGGGTTAGAGTGGTGAGTGGAGTCTGGGAGAATATTTGGGGTAACCAGGATATCTGCAGGATACTCTTGTCCAATGAGATCCTCATCCGTTGTACAGTCTGTGGATACAGAGAGACGAGTCTCTGAGAGGTTCCTGATGCCGGGAGTCCACCCTATTTTGCTCTCTGTAACAGATTCCTACTCTTTATTTGTCCTCATCATGTCACCCTCCTCCACAGACTGCTGATCACTCCTCACATACATCTCTTCACAAAACAGGTATGCAGTGGCGGGTTCACTGAACAGAACAGGTATTCAGTGGCGGTTTCACTGAACAGTACAGGTATGCAGTGGTGGGTTCAACTGTTTTGTTCATTGAACCCACCACTGCATACCTGTACTGTTCAGTGAACCTGACACTGCATACCTGTACTGTTCAGTGAACCCGCCACTGCATACCTGTTCTGTTCAGTGAACCCGCCACTGCATACCTGTACTGTTCAGTGAACCCGCCACTGCATACCTGTACTGTTCAGTGAACCCGCCACTGCATACCTGTACTGTTCAGTGAACCCGCCACTGCATACCTGTTCTGTTCAGTGAACCATATGGGCTGTAAAGCCAACAAAACCTGCACTCTCGCCATGGTGCGCACCAGTCCAGCACGGCTGTCACTACACAAACAGCTGTTTGCCGTGCGTTACACGGTGAGTTTGGTGTGTCAGTGTGAAGCAGTACCTTAATTACACTACCGGATTGATGTATACACATGCAAGATGTTTTAAAGCACTTTAGGCCTGTCATTTAGCATTCAATGTGATTTCTGCCCTTAAAACGCTGCTTTGCGTCAAATCCAGATTTTTCCTGGGGACTTTTGGCGCGTATCCCACTCCGCCATGCCCCCCTCCAGGTGTTAGACCCCTTGAAACATCTTTTCCATCACTTTTGTGGCCAGCATATTTTTTTTTTTTCAAAGTTCGCATCCCCATTGAAGTCTATTGCGTTTCGCAAACTTTAACGCGAACCAAACCTTCCGCGGAAGTTCGCAAACCCGGTTCGCGAACCTAAAATCGGTGGTTCGGCCCCTCTCTTATTACAACCGATATATTTACAGTAATTTTTTTTTTTTATTTTTTATTTTTATCGGTGTTGTGATATCTTGACCGTTTACATTGTTTAGTCTCATTGTTTAGTTGTAAATATACATTACCATAGCCTAAAGCCTCCTTCATTTGTAAATTCTACAGCTAGAGTATATGTTTGTTTTTGGATTGCTTTGTAAATGTCTGAACTATGAATATGCTCCATGTATTGATTACATTTTTAACAGTGTGTATGCGAGCATATGTCAGTCATTTAGATTTTAATTTTTTTATTAACATTTTGTTATGTTTTTTTTTTTTTAAATAAATATTATTTTTAACCACTTGAGTATCGCAGTCTTTGTACCCCTTAAGGACTACATTTTTTGTTAACATTCATAGCACTGTTGTTGTCATGGTTTATTGAGAGGTCATACAACCTACTATGTACATTGATTTTTCATTCTTTTCTTGTCATTTACACAATTTTTTTTTTATTTCATAGCTGTTGATATTTTGAGTTTTTATTATATTCATTGAAAAATACTCATTTTTTCAAATAATTTATTTATAAAAATTTCTGTGCTGACATTTCTTAAATAAATGATAATTTATATATATATTCTTGTTAAAAACATTGTTCTACATGTGTCTTTAATTAAAAAAAAGTGTATTTTATTTTTTTTTGGGAAAATGTATATCTTTATAAAAATATTGTTCAAAAAGTTATTGGTCACTGTAACGATTGGTGAAGCACAGAGAAGATTTGATTACCGGTGATCTGCAGTATCACTGGGAATACAGATGTATACCAGATTATAAGTGATCTGCAGTATCACCTATAATCCGATATACCAGCCAACCTCTGTTCACCTGAGTAGAGTGTAGTGTTTGGTGTAACAGTAACACTTCGAGGACTAGGCCTCAGTGCAGAGAGGAGTACTGCACGGATTCCTTCCGAAGACCTGGACTCTCCTAGACTGGAGGAGTCAGGCTGAGAGTAGGAAGGACTGTTCACTCAGGAGGAAGTGTCGCTAACAGGACGAGGAACCGCCTCCAATGGTAAGGTCGGTTCTCGAGGTCGGACAAGCCAGGTCGTACACACACAGACAGATAAAGTACAAGATCAGGAGGCAAAGGCGTAGTCTAAGTACAGGCAGGGTTCGGCAACAGGGTATCAGATATATTGAGGTACAAGATCAGGAGACAGAAGCAGGGTCTTAGGACGAGCCGGGGTTCGGCAACAGAGTATCAGAAATATCGAGGTACAAGATCAGAGTTCAGGAGGATAGTCAGGCAGTCAATAGCTCATAACAGATAATCACAAACAAACTAGTACTTTAGCTATCAACAGAATCTAGCTAAGTGTAGGATTACAGTTCCAGCTGGTCCCGGCACACTTGCGGATCTGACTACGGATCTGTGTGCTCCCACATATGTGATCGCAACGCCAGACAAAGAGCAAGTGAACAGCCAGCAGTATATATACACAAGGACCTTTCCAGGACCTCCCTAATTGCTGGACCAATGAGATTGGTGAAACATGTCAGCTGACCCGCCTGGTCAGCTGACTCCCTTCTGGATGCTATTTAAGCTCTGCCTCTGTGTGCGCGCGCGTGTCACTCTGAATCCAGGTGGACTAGCAGTCCCAGCGACACCAGTACTGTTCTTCAATGTGTCGAGTGCGGATTCCGCCGTTATCAATGAGTATTCCGCGGTTATCAACGGGGACTCCACCGCTTTGCCTATGCGTCATGCGGCGTTCTTTCCGCGTTGTGACGCCATGTTGGACGCAGAAACAGCCGCCTCACCCTGAGAGGCAGTGGCTTTTTCGCGTTTCATCAAACTCACATTTTTAAGTATCTCTTCCTATTTTTAACCAACTGACCTGTTTCATGATTTGATATAATTACAGGATAGTATACATACACCACAAATCTCCCCATTTTTGAAAGAAGACATCACACAGTATTCACTAACATGCATTTTAAGCTCATATAACATTAACATTTTTGTCACAAGATAGCGGATAATGACACTACTTAAAAAAAAAAAAAATTATTGTAAGTTGTGAAGTATCAAAGTTGTGACCAAAAGAATCAAAAAATATTGTGTTTATTGTCCTTTCTTCTTTTTGGTGTTGAATTTTAACCATCCCTTTCAATCATAATGCTACTTACGCACCAAGACGTTGTTTGTTATGTGACGTTATGGTGTACGTCAGAGTGAGCCGCATTTTTCCGTTCACTCTGTTGTCCATGATGCCTTGATGTGTATTCTTTGACACATGTGGCATCATGTGGTTTTTCCAGACAATTTGCCCACACAGCTGTGCTCCCTGAAGTAAACATTGCATGTCACACCGTGCATTGAATATTAATTAGCCAGGTGAATGGCCGAGGAGGAGGTGGATACCTTCTCCTCCAATAATATGGACAGGGCTTCCATCATAAATTTTTGGCACCTTTACAAATCATCAATCATGCCCCCCCCCCTCCTTCTCACATTATGTACAAAGTTCTCACAGTCAAGACAAACTCAACAATGTTTAAGCTCCTAAAAAATAATGAGGCAGTCATAAATTAATAAAATAATCAATCATTACACCCACAACAATACAAATTCATCACTCATGAGGCACATAAATAAACAGTATTCTTACATCAATAGTCTGAATATTTTAGACACATCTCACCTGGATTCTGAATTATGACAGGGACCCCCAGGTTAGGTAGTGAGTGACAGTGTTCCCCCAGGTTATATAGTGATTGAATAACAGGCACCCCCCATGTTAGATATTGAGCAAAAGGGGTCTCCCAGGTAGTATAGTGATTCACAGGGACCACCCAGGTTAGATAGTGATTGACGTGTTCCTCCCCTCACTTCCCAGCAGCAGAACAGCATCAGACCTCTATCAGTTTTCCACCCGACCAGTTAGAGCGGGTGCACGGAAGCACTATGTTGTATATGCGGAAGTGATATATAATTGCGTTTTCCGCTAGGTACAAGCTCCCACACAGTGTTCAACCACTGCTCGAGGTCTGATGCAGGCAGCGGTGCATCGGCATCCAGTGTCGACGGTGGGTCTGTTAACCGGACAGGGCCCCCCTGCAGGCCCCGGTGCCGTCACGGTACTCCTTCTCGTCTCCCCTGATGGCGTGTCTGACTACTGAGCATGTGCGAACAGTGCAATGCGGCTTAGCCGCGTGGCACCGCACAGCATGCAACACTTTAAAACAATGTAATGCAACGTGTGCACTGTGGACATCACATTCTTTTTTCATTGCTATGCGGTGGTCTGTGTTACAGGCTGCTCTTATGTGCCCCTGTAACTTACCACTTTGAAAGCAGACCAAAGTTATTCGAAGGACTTTGTGCCCCTTAGCACACACAAAGGCTGCCAAAAGGGTTTGTACATGTGGTATTGACGTACTCAGGATAAGTAGTGTTATGTGTTTTGTGGTGGATTTTTACACATACTCATGCTGGGTGTTAGAAAATGAAAAAAAAAAGAACATATATATTGCTAGCACATAATTATAAATTTACAGACCGATATCTCCCGCCTAGCATGGACATGGATAAATAAACTCACCGCAAAACACTTAATCCTACTTCTCCTGAGTACGGCGATACATCATGTGTCAAAATTTTTTGGCAGCCTAAGTGCACTAAGATGCCCAACTGCATATTCACAGGTAATTAGGAGTTTTTGGCTTTCTAGACTACTCCTCACTTTTTAGCATCAATAAAATACCAGTGCAGTATATGAAACACACACGTGAACACATTTTACAAAGTACAGACCACAAGGTAGTGCATTATTAGTATGTTCATTTCATAATTTTTTTTTAGGTTCAAAAGTCAACATAAAAATATTAATATTAATATATTGACTGTTTTCTATAAACTGTCATTTTACTCTATTTTGTGACAACAAATCAAATATTCTCTCAACTCAACATGCATCAAACGTAATATCTTGACGTTTTTTTTATTGAAATGTGGATCATTAGGTTCTGATCTCATGGATCGGAGTGGTAGTGTGTTGAGATTAGGTGATTGATGAGGGTCTCAATGTGTGATTACAGGTGGTAATATATGCGAGCAAGGAATGCAGTGGCGAGTTGATCTGAATGGTCCTGGTGGCGTATCTAAGGGTGTGTGTGGTTGATTGGTTGCCTGCAAGTGGCAGATTAGGGTCTGGTCTTATTGGTATCAGTGACTGGTGGTGAAAGTGGGTGACGTGGTGATTGATACGTGATCAGTATGTGATTACATGTCAGAATATATTCACTAAATGCACTGTAAAATTGATCAAAGGGGGTCTTGTGAGGTATCTGAGCGTGTGTGTGGTTGATTGTGTGCACGCAAGGTGGAGATTATCTTGTTATCTGATAGGTTGTGAACTTATGTGTATCATTGACCGGTCGTGACAGGGAGTGATACATTCGTGAGAAATTTGTGAATACATTGCAGAACATATTTAAACAATGCACTTTGGTGGTGAAATGATGGTGGGTATGCGGCCTATTATTATTATTATTATTATTATTATTATTATTATTAATGAATTTATAAAGCCCCAACATATTACGCAGTGCTTAACATTAATTTAGGTTACAGACAATATTTAGGAGTGACATACATCAATATCACAATACAGGAATACAAGAAAACCAGATCACACACCATAGTATGAGTAACAGGTAATGCTTATTCAGTCAATGTATGGAGCATGGAGATTAGGCAAGTTAGGTACACTCAGATGCATTGCATGGGTTCACAGTAATGAAGGTGCAAGATCAGGTAGGACACAAAAGGAGTAGAACCCTTCCCAAAGGCTTACAATCAAGAGGGAGAGGTAAGGACACGAAAGGTAGTGGACCAGAGTTCAGGTGTAGGTTTACAGCACTTGTGAGGGGTAGTAGGCCAGAGTGAAAAGGTGGCTTTTCATTGCTTTCTTGAAGATGTTGAAGGAGGGTTCTGCCCTAATGGGTGGAGGTAGGGAGTTCCATACTGTTGGAGCAGCTCTTGAGAAGTCCTGGAGGCGTGCATGGGACTGGGTGATGCGCGGTGCGCTTAGGCAAAGTTCATTGGAAGATCCGAGTGAGCGGCTAGGTGTGTACCTCTGAGTAACATTGGAAATGTAAGTTGAACAGGTTTTGTGGACAGATTTGTAGGTCAGATACAGTATCTTCAATCATATTCTGGATTGGATAGGAAGCCAGTGGAGTTATTCTAGGAGGGGATATGCCGTGGTAGAGCGATGGGAGCAGTGGATAATTCTGGCTGACGCTTTCATGATTGACTGTAGTGGGGCAGTTCGGGTCATAGGGAGACCAGACAGCAGGGCATTGCAGTAGTCAAGGCGTGACATTCGGAGGGCATGGATGAGGAGTTTTGTAGTGGCAGAGGTCAGGAAAGGTGCTAATCGTACAGATGTTACGAAGGTGTAAGTTGAAGGACTTTTTGATGGTTTTGATGTGGGAAGTGAAGGAGAGTGCAGAGTCCAGGGTGATACCCAGACAGTGGGCTTGAGAGGTAGGGCGAATGGTATTGTGGTTAACAGTGACATGCACATCTAGGGGGTTCGTGAATGGTCGTGGTGGGAAGATCATAAATTCCGTTTTTTCTAGATTTAGTTTTTTGAACCTAGCTGACATCCAGGAGGAGATGGCTGATAGGCATGAGGAGACCTTGTCCATGGTAGTGGTGGATTTGTCAGGGTTGTTGAGGTAGACCTGGGTGTCATCTGCATACAGATGATAGTTAAAACCTATGTAGGAGATAACCTTGCCAATGGAGGATGTGTATAGGGTGAACATTAGGGGGCCAATGACTGAACCTTGGGGGTCTCCACCCGAGAGGTGGTTGGGGGTGGACAAGGACTCATTGAAGGCGGTCGTGAAGGAGCGTTTGGAGCGGTAGGATGAAAGCCAGGACAGGGCGAGATCGTTAATGCCCAAGGACTGGAGGGACTGGAGGAGTAGGGGATGATCTACTGTGTCAAAAGCTGCTGACAGGTCATGGAGGAGGAGAATGGAGTATTTACCTTCAGCTTTAGCTAAGGCAAGTTCGTTGACCACTTTGGTGAGAGCAGTTTCGGTTGAGTGGGCAGGCCAAAATCCAGATTGGAGTGGGTCTAGTGGTGACTTGGCATTGAGGTACTGGGTCAGGCGTATGTGAACCAGACGCTCAAGGAGTTTTGAGGCAAAGGGGAGGAGGGAGATAAGACGGTATTTTGTAGTGTAGCGAGGGGTTGAGGGAGGGTTTCTTGAGCAGGGGTAGTACAGTGGCCTGCTTGAAGTCTGAGGGGAAGGTGCATGTAGATAGGTAGTGGTTGAACAGGGTAGTTAGGACTGTGGCCAATTCCGTGAAGTGAGGCAGGAGTAAATCAGAAGGGATGGGGTCAAGGTGGGGGAAGTAGTGGTATGGCAAGTCTGCAGTAGCTGGTTGACTTCCTCTGTGGTAGTAGGAGTGAAGGATGTGAGGTGAAGATAGGGTGGATGAGGAGCTGGTTGGGAGGGAGTGGGAGGTGAAGATTGTAGATTGGCTATTTCCTGGCGGATGGAGACAGTTTTGTTGTTGAAGTTGGTGGCTAAATCTGTTGTAGAGAGGTAGGAAACGGAGGGATGGGTGGTGGGTTTAAGCAGGGAGTTGAAAGTGGCCAAAAGACACCGGTGGTTTGAAGCTTGTGCTCCGATGAGCTTAGTAAAGTATTCCTGCCTATGTTATGTTGTTTTGTTTATAATATGCCTGCAAGAGGCCGGATAGGTTATGATCGTGTGGTTGGAAATGAAAGGTGGTGACATTGCATTATTGAATGGTGATTGACAGGCTATTTACAGGGGATAATACATGTATACAGTACAAAGTGGTGGTGTGCTGTTTTTGACCTGAGGTTAGTTTTTTAAGATTGTCATCTCCCATGTGCTAGTTATTGACCGAATCTATAAAATATTGTCTAAATATAAGGACATGTAGTGATAGATGGGTAATTACGTGGTTATTACAGTGAAGAAGTGATGTCAAAAATTCACTTAGCTAGTTTTCTGATTTTGTGCATGCGGGCGATGTTATGGTGTTTGGTCTATCACACGACTGCCACAGTCCGTGTATGGTTTAAACGGATGTTTTGCTGTGACATTTGACCATTCATGGTTGATTGATGTGTGATCGCTGAGTAATTACAAGCTACAGAAGATGTACATATTGCACTGTTTTTATAAAATGTGGTTATTTCTGGGCAATTTAAGGTTGTTGGCGAGTGTTCATGTGCCTGCATTGTGCATGTTATGGTCTTATTTGATGTGTGTTAGTGACAGGAGGTCACAGTGGGTAATTTATGGGTGATAGACAGGTTATGGACAGGTGATCAGTGGGTAATTATAGGGTAGGATACATGTATAGAGTCCGGGGGTGGGGGGATGGAGTATGTGAGGGGTTGGTGTGTGATCATGAGCCCACATGGTGCAGATTAGGACCTGATGTTTTACAGGTTGATCAGAATTTTACACGTGTCTACATTGGGTCCTGATCTAATGGATAAGAGTACTAGGTGGTGACAGGAGTTGATAAACGGTTTTCTCAGTGGGTGATTACACTGCAGAGTACATGCAATAAATGCACTGGTAAGGTGTCTTTAATGGGGTCTTAGGGGGATAAGATGGTTTTGGTAAGTGATTACCAACCCACACGGTCCACATTACAGCATGATTTCAGGGTTAGGTGTGCTAGTGAATTACAGGAGATTATTGATGGTTGTCTCAGGGTGTGAATAGAGCGGTGAATAGATCCAAGCAATCCACTGGGTAGGTGATCAGGTGTATTTGAATGCTATTTGATGGTATGGGACGGTCATTTGGTGCCTGCAATGGAAACATTATTGTCTTATCTTAACCACTTCCCGAATGCCCAACGCACAGGGGCCTCTGTAAAGTGGACCCCGCATGGAACATCTCATGCCCAGAGGCGGCGGTCCGTGTAGGGGCATGGGCGGATCAATTGCGTCATCCGTGAATCTATCCTCCGGCCGGCGCCTGGCTCCTCCACCTTGGTTTGTAACCAACCGTGCGTTGGTAAGCACTGGCAGGTTACTATCACCACGATTGCCGCAGAAAATGTGTATAATACACTTAACATTGTTTACAAAGTTTATTATACAGGCTGCCTCCTGGCCTTGTGTTCCCAGTGTCCGAGGGAACAGAACGGCAGGCTGCAGCCACCCTAGTCTGCACCCAAGCACACTGATTTAACCTCCCCACCACCTTATCGCCCATACCAACCCTCAGACACCACCACTGCCCACACCCCTGGCCCCTGTTTGGACCCAATCACCCCCCTAATCAACCGCCAATCACTCCATGTCACTATCTGTTGACACTTTTATTTTTAATTCCCTAAACTGCACCCTGCTCCCTCCTGATCAATCACCACCTCTCAGATTCTCCCTATAACCCAATTCCTCCCCCCCCCCCCTTGTAACTGTATACCTATATCCCCCTGAACACCTGTCAATCACCTTTCAATCACCCATCTATCACCCCCTGTCACTGCCAAACATCAATCATCCCCTAACCTGCCCCTTGCGGGCAATCTGACCACCCACCCACACCAATAGATCGCCCGCAGATCCTACGTCAGAACTCCTCCAAAGTGCATTGGTTACATATGTTCTCTCCTCCAAACACAAACTATTTACCCATCAATCACCCCCTGTCACTGCTATCCATCAGATTAGACCGCTATCTGCCCCTACGGCACTCAATCACCCACCCACACCCTCAGAGCTCCCTCATACCACAGCCCTGATCACCTCGCCAGTGCATTGCTTGCATATATCCCCCCCTCTAATCACACCTTGAGACACCCATCAATCACCTCCTGTCACCCTCTAGCACACCTACCCATCACATCAGGCCCTAATTTGGCACGTGTGGCCTCCTGATCAGTCGGCCAAACACGCAGATCCCCCTCAGACCCCCTTTCCATCAACTCCCTAGTGCATTGATTGCATCTATTTTCCCCTCTAATCACCCCCAGAGACACTCATCAATCACCTCCTGTCACCCCCCTAGCACTCCTATCCATCAGATCAGGCCCAATACAACCTGTCATCTAAAAGGCCACCCTGCTTATAACCGGTTCCACAAAATTCGACCCATCATACCCAACCTGTCATCAAAATTGGCAGCGGATTATACCCCTGAACATTCATTTTTAGACATTTGGTTTCCAGACTACTCACGGTTTTGGGCCCGTGAAATGCATGGCCGGTATAGGAAACCCACAAGTGACCTCATTTTACAAAAAAAACACCCCAATGTATTCTGTTAGGTGTAGGACTACTTCATACACCATTTCATTTTTTGTAAAAAGGTTACCGAAAATTGTTTTTATTTTGTATTTTTTTTTTCAAATGTGTCCTTTTTCACTTACTTGTGACCCCAAAAAAAATTTCTAATAGGAACTCTCCATACACCAAACGGTATACATTGTTTTGTCTACTTTCTGAAATGTATTTCCTTGAGGGGTTCCTATACTGCCCTTGCATTTTAGGTGCAAGAAATCGTGAGGAGTAGTCTAGAAAAAAAAAGCCTCAAAATGACCTGTGCATAGGACGTTTAGAAAATTAGCGCACCTAGGCTATAAAAAAAGTTTTACACATGTGGTATCGCCGTAGTCTGGAGAAGTAGTATAATGTGTTTTCGTTGTGTTTTTGAAAACATACCCATGCTGTGTGGGCAAAATAGCTCTATAAATGGACAATTGTTTAACCACTTTACCCCCGCGCGTACGTATTTCTCCGCCCCTTTTTCCATCCTTTAACAACCAGGGACGGAGAAATACGTACTTTCCGCGTTCCCGACGCTGTCCGCGCTCCCGCTCGTAAACACGCCGCCCGCCGCTAGTAAACACGCCGACGCCCGCTTGCCCAGAGATCAATGAACGGGAAAATCCATTCCCGTTCGTTGATCTAAGCCCCGCAATGATCCGCTGCTCTCCTATGGGCAGCTCGATCATTGTGAGAAAAAACTCACGGGTCCAGCCTCCTTATACTTCCTCCAAGCTTCCGGAAGGAAGCTTGGAGGTCGCATTAAAACAAAAAGTTACTGTGGCCATCTTGTGGCCAAATAGTAAACTACACCCTACACATTTTTCACATACAAATAAATGACTTTTACACATAAAATTAACTCATTACCTCCCACACTCCCCATTTTTTTTTTTTTTTGTAATTAAAAAAAAATTAAAAAATTTACAATTAAAAAAAATACATAAATAGTTACCTTAGGGACTGAACTTTTTAAATATTTATGTCAAGAGGGTAGAACACTGTTAATTTATAAACTATGGGCTTGTAATTAGGGATGGACGCAAAAATGAAAAAAATGCACCTTTATTTCCAAATAAAATATTGGCGCCAAACATTGTGATAGGGACATAATTTAAATAGTTTTATAACCAGGACAAAAGGGCAAATACATTTCATGGGTTTTAATTACAGTAGCATGCATTATTTAAAAACTATAATGGCCGAAAACTGAAAAATAATCATTTTTTTCCCCCACATTTTTCCTATTTTCCCATTAAAACACATTAAGAAAAAAATAATTCTTGGCATAATGTCCCACCTAAAGAACGCCTAATTGGTGGCGGAAAAAACAAGATATAGTTCATTTCATTGCGATAAGTAATGATAAAGTTATAGACGAATGAATGGAAGGAGCGCTGAAAGGTGAAAATTGCTCTGGTGCTCAGGGGGTAAAACCCCTCAGTTGGGAAGTGGTTAAAAAAAAAAAAAAATAGAAACAATATTTACCTAAATAATTAGCCTGCCCGGCATGGGTATGTGTAAAAAGACACCCCAAAACACATTTAACTACTTTTCCTGAGTAAGTCAATACCTAATGTGTGGCCCTTTTTAACATCGTAACTGCGCTAAGGGGCAAAAAGTACAATGAATTGCTGTAGGATATCACAGGTCATATTGAAACATTTGGTTTCATGACTACTGCTCATGGGTTAGGGCCCCGAAAATGCCATGGCAGTGTAGCAACCACACAAATTACCCCATTCCAGAAAGAAGAAACCCCAAAAAGTCCGTTATTAGTATGGTGAGTTCATAGAAGATTTTATTTCTTTGTCATAAGGTATTTTAAAATTATATTTTGTGAAAATAAACTACTGAAAACAATTGCCGCTAACTTGTGGTAAATAAAAAATTTACTATGAACTCACCATACTACCAACGGAATACATTGGTGTTTCTTCTTTCTAAAATGGGGTCATTAATTGGGTTCATATACTGCCCTGGCATTTTCGGGGCCAGAAAACATGATGAGTAGTAAAAAAAAAAAAAAATTGAAATCCGAAAGGTACTCCATTGGCCTTTGTGCCCCTTAGCGCAGTTATGGTCCAAAAAAGTGCCACACCTGTGGTATCGCTGTAGTCAGAATTAGTAAAAAATTTTGTGGTGTTTACTTTTTAACATACCCATGCTGAGAGGGAGAAATCTCTTTGTAAATGTAAAATTTTGTTGTAAAAATATTAAAATTGGCATTTACAGAGATATTTCACACACCCAGCATGGGTATTTTTAAAAGTACACCCCAAAACACAATACTTTTCATGAGTACAGCGGTACCACATGTATGTCAATTTTTGAAGCCTAACTGCACCAATGGGCACAAACTCCAATGAGCACCTTTTGGATTTACAGGAGTGCTTACTTATTAGCAACCCCCAAAATGTGAGGACAGTAAACACTGCGTTAGGGTGATTAATTGGTGGAGCTACAATCATGCCTGGTGGTCCCTCTATCACTTGGATCACCGTATCAGAAGGTAGACTATACAATACACTTTTCATAGGTTAGTAATCGTGTTTGAAGAGAACCAGATACCAAATGAAGGAAATTAGTTATACATACCTGGGTCTTCCTCAAGCACCATATGCACGGATTGCTTTCGTCGTGCCATCCTTTGCTGCCTGTATGTTTTGAAAATGTTTCACGTATTCTTGGACAGTCATTGATTCCGCGGCAGCTAGGGGCACAATTAACGCATCAAATGTGCTCCCTACATACTCGTAAGCGTGTGTCTCCGTACTGCACATGCACATGCGTAACGGTATGGAGTGAGCCATTATGCATTCACACAATTGACCATGTTTGCTGGAAATTACGGTAACCGGTACCACAGATATATGAAGTGGAGGATCTTCTCGTGGGATTGATTCATGCTTATGGGTCTTGCAGAAGCACCAGGTATGTATAAAACATTTCACTATTTTATCTGTTAATTTATCTATGGTTACCTTTACATTAACCATTCACCTGCTCTTCGTATTGGCTTGAGGATTGACGTTGAGGTTGGGCTTAGACTAATTCCTGTTGTTGCACATGAATCGCATCAAGCAATCACCGTCAAGCAAGTCCTACAGGAACCGAATGCCAATACGTGTATATATTTTTCTGCAAAATTCAATTTTATTCCGCCCGTAGCTAGTGCGTGTTTGCATATTGTAAAAAAGGAATTAAATATGGAATACTCCGTATACCCCTTAATTAACCATTTCAATTAAAGTATCATCCATATATCCTTCCCCCTAAGATACATATTGTACAGAAATTAGATGCACATATTGATTTGCAACTGCATACCACCAGACCATCTCTGCAGCACTCTCTATAAACCCTATGACACCTAATTTTTAAGTATGCCTTACTGGATCGTACATACATACCTACCTACCTATCTCACAACAATCACAGCTTTCCTATTATCAACCCACATTTCTTTAAGAAACTTACTTAGGCATGACTGGAACACAAACACATATCAACCAGCACTATCTGCTGCACTCATTTAAAAAACTATAATACCTCATACTTAGGTAGTCCTCATTGGATCATACCTATGTATCACAAAGCCATCTTCGCTCTACGCTCCAAAACAACAATTACATAATGTGAGGTAGGCCTCACTGAAACATACCTACCTATAGACCATGAGATCTCTACTGCACTCACCACAAAATTAATTTCATTTAAAAATAGAATATGCATCATTGGATCATATCTCCCTATCAACCATCCATGTCTGCTGCACCTGGTACACTCAACACAATACAAATTGTTTTTTATATATACATATGCGTCACTACATCAATTAATCAATCAAATTATAAATACCTCATACTTACATACATGATTACCCAAACCTCTATATTTTTTTGACCTCCTGTGTCCAATTTGTTATTTTATTTGATAATAGAAATGGATATTAACCATTAACAAGTAGGGAGGGACTGCATTGTTACAATCTTGTTTGACCACTTGAGCCATATGGTAACTTGGACATTCCCTTCTACTTTATGTCAGTACTCACTGCAGTTAATGTACATCTGATAACACTTTGTATATTTTGAAGCTTAATTTTTTTTTTTATTTCAATGTATATACATTTATGAATAACATTATGTGCTGAGAGTCACTGACAGGCAATATATTTTAGAATCAGTTCACATTTACATCTTACTTGTTGTACAGGTTTTACAAATTACATACAATCCATACCAAATAAAAGAATGCAATACTATTCTTTTTAACAGAACACTTTATTTCAATGGTAAATCAACTTTTTCAAATTTCAAACTTGCTGGGTAATATCAGAAAAAAATACAATATTAATAATTATGAAACAAAGTACATATATAGTCATGTACCATAGAGCAATATGCTTTTTTAATACTTTTCAAAGATTATGTACAAAAAATGTTAAACAACATAATTGAAAAAAATTTCAATTTAACATTCCTAACACTAAAGCAATGGTGGTAAGGTAAAATCAATAAAAAAAAAAATAAAATAAAATAAAAAAAAAATTCTATAAGTATTATACATACAAAGTGTCCACTTATGATTTATTTTGCACTCAACAGCGCTGAAGGATCTACTGTTAATTCAACTATGCAATACCAACATGCGAATTCCAAAAAAATTACGTGAGCTGTACATGAATAATTTCACACAGGTTTTGTGTTATGCATGTGAATTATGTTTGATAATTCACGATATTCTTTACTTAGAAATTTTTATATGTATACTACTATACATAGCACACAAAATGGACTGAGATAACAGTGCGCGAGTGTATTGTACTGCAATAGTCGCCTTGAAAAGTAAACTCAATGTTGAATCCTTTGTTATGTTGTTTATAGAACAAATATTATGCCTTTCATATGTGTAGCAAACTATCAACTATATTGATATTTAATTTACAATAACAAACTCTTATAAAATACACAATACTTCGCAAATAACAATGCATCTGCTTTCTGTGTTTCATTCTAACTATGTTTTATACATATTGGTGGGCTGTTGTTGGGGTTTGTAGAACTTATTTTTAAATGCGCACTGCATCCGCCATGATCGGGAGGTGTGTTAGATTTTGCTACATTACGACAAAACTCAAACTTCAGTATCGAACTAATAATAAAGATGGAACATAGAAATTCAATATTTACTAATTATATGTAAAAATATGAGTAACGTTTATGAACCTCGTACAGCACTTTATTTCTACCAAAATGTAACAGACACAATAATGTCTTTTTGATGTTATTGCAAACATTTTAAATATACATTTTGTACTTAGGTGCTAAAATTCTTTTTGAAAACTTGCTGTTTTATCTTATGAAAATATATGCTGATGCATATCGATTGATAAGATGCATCAGCTACAATCTTGCTGTGTCCGATTACACAGTCTTTTGCTGTGAGACGACAATAGTGTTCAATGTAGCTTAAGATCATTTTCAAAGGCGTGATAAAGCTTGTCTTTAATGATACTCATGCGCTTACTAGCAGGGATGCTGAAGACTACTTCATGTGGCTAATTGAGCCGCCACATCACTTCTTGTACATGAGTCTTATAATACTCGCTTTCAGCAATGTGTATACATTATTGTGCCCTTGGACAACTAAACATTTTTTATACCTACTATTTTTATGCATTCTCAAACAAGATTTCTAATAAAGAATTCTTTGCACAGATTTAAAAAAAAAATTCAAAATATTTTATATTTCCTTGAAAAAATGGACATAAGTTGCTTTGAAATTTATTTTTTTTTCAAATTAAAGTATAAACCATATAATTATCATTTTGAATCTTTCCTCCTTGTAACATAACATGCGGGATAAAATGCAGTTAGCTGCAAGTTCAATCTACTACAGAATACACAATGTACAGCAGGCAGTACAATTTTTAAACTTTATTTGAAAGGAAGTTATCCTTTAATAGTGGATGGAGCATTGGAGAATGTATGCACAATCATAGTAGTTGTATGAACCGTTAAAGAGTGATTGTAACATCAAAATGTCCCCTGGGGGGTACTCACCTCGGGGGGGTGTAAGCCTCAGGATTCTAATGAGGCTTCCCACGCCGTCCTCCGTCCCTCGGGTGTCTCGCTGCAGCCCTCCTTAAAGCGTTGACGTAAATATTTACCTTCCCGGCTCAGGAACAGGCAATATGTTGTCTGTCGGCTCCAAAGTATGCGGAAATACCCGATCATCGTCGAGTATGCTCTACTATGCAGGCGCTACTCTACGGCGCCTGCGCAGTACAGCGGACCCGACGTAGATCGGGTTTTTACTTCTAATTACGAGCAGAAAGCATCCACAGTGCATCCGCAGGAGCATGCAAAGTTTAATCTTCACTTGACAGTCGGTTCTGTCGTCGGTTTTTCGGAAGGCTGCAGCAAGACCACCAGGGCACTAAGGACAGCTTGGGAAGCCTCATTAGGATCCAGAGGCTTCCCCAACAAGAGGTGAGTTCCCACCAGGTGATCTTTTTTAATTCTGAGAGTCTCTTTAAGGCTCACACACACACATCAGACTATGTTCCTTTGAAAATGAAAGATCGCAGACCGATTTTTGAGCCTTCCATATGGTATCTGAGCCATACCTACACATTGTATTTTATTGAATTGAACTCCGCATCAAATATAAATATTTGCAATATGCTACACTCAGTTGCGTTACACAATAAAAAGAACATTATTGCCAAAAAATCTGTTCCAGCAAAAGATATGTTCCTGAACATTGTATTCATAGTGTATGATATCAGACGATATTCAAACACACCTTGTTTAACAAACATTAATCTGCAGATCACATCCACCACGATGGATTTCCTTATGTGCAGAAGATTGTCTGATCTGCTGGTGAATGTCATTTAGACTAAGTGTGTATTATAATCTGCATATCTCATAGACTAAAAATGCAATTTGCACGAAGTGATGTTTTGTATTAACAGATGTTTAAAAATTTTTTTTTTTTTTTTTAATGTACAACATCTGTGTTTGCAGCATCTTTCAACGATTGGTTTCTGATGGGGAGTTCAGCTATATAGAAACTACTGACAAGGTATGGCTCTCATACTAAATGAAGGGTGTTCAGGTTGGACAGTGATCTTTCGTTTTCAAAAGACTATAGTCTGATGTGTGTATGTGCACTTAGAATCCTTGGGATAAACGAATCCATTCACAAAACATTAATCTACAGGTCTCCTTACATGTAAATTATTTTTTCAATATTATATAATTTTGATAACTAAATTAGCTGTAATGCAAACTATCATTTTCTTTTTTTTTTTTTTTTAAAGAGCTTGCTATGTAAAGTCTGCTTGACAGTTGAAAAAACTCTAAAATTTAGTCATTTCCAACACTCTTAAGTAGTGGTCTGGGTAGTACGCTTCATCCTCATACTAGTATTATCTATGTTTTTGGGGGTTGAAAAAAAAAATGTCAACATATGAAAAATATATCAAGTAGTATCAATCAGATTACAAATACAACACTGTCCAGCAGTGCATTAACCTGTTGACATTGTTCTCGATACATTTTTTTTTATTAATCAGTCTTTTTGTGTGTCTATCTTTGACGTGTGTACAAAACATGCTTTCTTGAACAACAGAAAAAAGAATTTGTATGTTTATTATACATACCATTTATAATTCTTTAACAGCTATGAGCCTGTTTTTACCTGACAGCCATTGCAATAAGTGTATTAATTTTTACTTCTTGAATAAAACTACGAAAATGTTTTAATCATTTCTATATGTGTACAGTCTTGTACATCAGCTATGTAAAACAATAATAACAGAAAAAAAAGAGTGCTATTCAATTTGCTTTTCACTATTTCTTAGTACTAACATCAACTTTTTACACTAATAATCATGTTACCGTTTGCAATACTGTCTTCCGCTGTGTTTTTTAACATTAGAACCATGATGTTACCATACAAAGTTATATTATAGTTTTGGCAAACTAACACTTTAAAATGTTTTAAACATCTTAGTTTTTTTAGGCACTATTTTAAATGGTGCACAAAATGTGAGCATTCACTTACAGATCAATACTATTATATATCCGAAAGGTTATGAAATTTTTCGGGAACATGTTTGTTGCTTTAATTGTACACATTTCCTTGATTTGTACAATATCTAAAACTAAACTATCAGTGTATTTTTAACAAACATGTATTGTTTGAATTACTAGGCTCCTAAACATATTGCAAAACTTACAATAATAACACAATGTGTTGTAGTCATTTAGTGAAAACACTAGTGTTAAATGAACGCTAACGGGATTGGCATGATAACAAAATGCAGAGTATATATTTAAGCATTTGAATTTTGGTTTCCAGCCAAAATTTTACTCTGCCGTTCCAAAATTTCCAATTGGTTTTCTTGGACATATCTGAGATTTTCTAGCATAAGGTTCATCAGCTCATAAATGTTCTTAGAAATAGCTAACATTCTATCCATATGTATTGAATTGTTTTTTTAGCAACATTGCATCCGCAATGTCTTGGCTATCAGGTTGTGAAATTGACTTTATTTTTCCAAAGTTTGACTCAGGTTTTTCTTTACTGTCTAAGCTTTCTGCATCTACTTCTGAAAAACCATGCATCCTCTTAACACTAGATCTTGTGTGTACTTGAATCTCTGTAGCAGAATTACCAACTGTATCATTGCTCAATCTTTCCTCATCATTTGAAGATACATCATAATGAACTACACCTGATACTCCCTTGTCTTTGATTTTCTTGTTTTTACGTTCAAGACTATATACAGAAGCATCGTAAATGTAATCGCTACACTTACTGTAACTTTTTGTTGCTGATCGCTTTGGTCTAGTTGATGTGTTTTCTGTTGGTATGTCACATGCTAGTGGTTTTTTAACCTCTACCGTTGTTGTGTTGGATAACTTGTGCATATCTACAGTAACAGTTAACATTTTTCTGGATGTTTTGTTCACATTCTCATGTGATACTTTCCCACCAGACTTTGAGCTTTCTTCAATCCTGTACTCGTCCTCGCTTGGCTGATTAGCTTCTTTTGATCGATTTCTTCCATTTTCAGTCACGCATTGGACAGCTTGGTAATTGCTGTTGTCTTTTTCAGTTTCACTTGTGATGTCATTCTCGGTGTTAGTTTCTGTGACATTGAAGATATGTTTTTTCACTTTCTGTTTTGTCTTGAGCTGGCCTTTTTTTTCGCTAGTTTCATCTACGAATGATACAAATTAAAAGTGTTAATCACAATAATTGCTAGTATAAGATTGGTAAAGTTGTACATTACAAACTATTGATAATCATTTAATTTTGATGACCCTTTTAAATTGCTACTAGTTTACAATGATTTTTCTACTACCTAGCAGCTATTAAAGAGGAACTGTAACAGCTAACTGTACCCTGGGGTGTACTAACGTAGGGTGGGGAAGTCTCAGGATCCTAATGAGGCTTCCCAATCCGTCCTCCGTCCCTCGTTGTTTTCGCTGCTAATCCATCGCTTTATCACTGTTAATATTTACGTTACCTCCTCCCATGCAGGTTCTCTGTTGACTGTCGTCTGCGAAGTAGGCGGAAATACCCTATCGTCGTTGGGTCTGATCTACTGCGCATGCGCCAGTCTCTGGCGCATGCACATTACAGCGGAGCCGACGTACATTGGGTATTTACGACTATTTCATAACAAAAAGCAGCTACAGCTCCCCCGCTGTAGCAAGCAAATGGTAAATATGGAAATTACAGTCGGGTCTGTCTGCGCCTGTTATTATTGCTGCAGCTAGACCCCCGTGTGACATAGGACGGCGTGTGAACCCTCATTTTTATCATGAGGATTCCCACACCCAAGGTGATAACCCCCCAGGGAATCTTTTTGAAGTTACAGAGTCTCTTTCACATACTTGTGACAGTTTAACATACAAAGTGTATCTGATAAATGTAATTTCTAAAATAGCAAATACGATATGTTTATTACATATAAAAAAAGGTTTTTAAAATATTAATTTATTGTTCAAGTTTTTGGTACAATTAATGTACATAGGGAGGGCGTGCTGCTGCTACCGAGAAAGAATCTGTGAAAGACAAGCGTATCTGTGTGGATTCAGTCATTATGTACTGGATGCAGTTTCATTTCTATGAGAGACAATTCTAACAGGAAGCCTCAAAGCATACCAGAATAATAAATTCATGCATTATTTTTATTGGAAAAAATTATACATTTGGTAATGTAATGAATTAAAATTAATATTTACACTTAAAAAAATATAATTAATTTATTTTTAAACAATAATCCATAAACACACCAACACCATCAACCCTCCTCAAAAAACCCTAATATTACATACCCATGATTGAAAATTTGATTTGTATACTAATCCAGTTTTGTATAAATATTATACACTTATTGTACATATACAGTTCTTTGGACACAATCAATAATAATTTACCATTTTCATCACTGTTCTCTGAAAAGGAGTTTCTTTTCACAACAGATTCAATGCTTTCCTTTTCCAACTCTGATTCATTGTCAGTACTCTCATTTTTGGTAGAAAGTAGCCTAGTTGTAGATCTTTTATTCTTTCTTTTTGTGCCTGGTAAAAAAATATTTTAAAAAATTAGAAAGATTATACACAATGTTACTATGTTTTGCCATGGATATTTATTGTACAGTAACACATGTGAGTTGCATTTTTGGAAAAGGAAAAGTAATAATTAGGTGCTTAGGTAAAAAAATTATATTCTTGTTAAAGAGAACCTGAGAATAAACACCATTGTGTATTTTATTACATTTATCAGTTTGAACATGACAGTACACACATAACTTGATTTTAATTTTAATCCTCTCTTTCAAATGTATCAGTTTTCCACTGTGATAATAATCCACCAACTGGCTCAGTCTAACTTTCACCTGTAATCATTATATCTGAGCGACTCTCCTATGGAGTATTTTGAATCCCAAGCCTGCCCTCTCCTAGCTTTAATTTACTACTCAAATCTGTTGACATGGGAGGGCGTGCTGCCGCTACCGAGAAAGAAGCTCTGAAAGATAAGCTTATCTGTGTGCATTCAGTCATTATCTACTGGATGCAGTTTCATTTCTATGAGAGACACTTCCGACAGGAAGACTCAAAGCATAGCAGAATAATAAATTGTAAAGCAGACTGATGAAAGGAAGAAGCAGCCCTGCTTGTCTACAGTATCACACAGGCTAGACAGCACATCCAGATCAGATCATAACATGTAAGGGGAAGAAATATGATCCGGCGACCATATTTGATATTTCCTGGAGAAAACAAATGGGAAAAAATAATAAGAAAGGCACACAACAGTAGCAAAATTATCAGGTAAAGCATTTATTCTGTACAAGCGATCTACTGATATGTTTTTTTTCTGTGATTCATTCGTCTATGGTTCCCTTTACAAATGAAAATTAAAATTCAGGTATCTAAGATTTATTAATAGACCAGTGAACGTGCAATTTAAAAAATGTACGAACTACGGTAAAGTTAAGATTTAAATTCTACTCTGATGAACATGTGCTCTAGGCCTGAACGATTTGGATAAAAAATGTTTAATTGCAAGATTTATGTCAGAAATTGGGATTTCAATTCGATTCACTATTTTATTCAAAATCGACCTCAAGCATGTGCCTATTCGAATGCGCAAAGGAGGCGGAGCAGAGCTGTGATAAATCCTAAGCCCAAAGAAATAGACAGTAGATCAAAATTTAAAAAATTAGACCAAGTCGAGGGGGTGGGGAGTTATCATGCCATTGTCCCTTGATTCCCCATGCAGTACATATTACTATGCTGGTGGTGTGTGCTTGGGATAAAAGCCATGTCACAGAGGCGGTGGGGACGGTTAATGTCAGGTGTGGGATAGGTAGCATACATGTAAGCCGTGGGGGTTTGCGCTGATAAACATCCATCTCGCACTCACACACACCACACACACTACATCTTGCAGCACTCACTGATGCACACAGATCATCCTGCAGCATATCTGACAAACACATCCTGCAGCACACACTAATATGCGCACACACACACCGACTTCTCCAGCACTAACTGATACACTCATACTGATGCACACACAGTCATGCACTCAGTCTTGCTTACTCAATCTCCCCCATGCTGTGCAGCTCCATCCACATGCTCTCTTCTCCTGTACTTCGGCAATGAAGGGGGAGTGAATCCCTTATCTGCTCCCTGCTTGCATGGGAACTGTTGAATAAGGGGGTAGCAAAAGTCAGCCAGACATTAGCTAAATAGCCGTTGTCTCTCCCCGCGGTCTGCAGAATTAAACAATCTGTGGAGGAAAGTGTTTGTCACATTAGTGAGAGCGAGAGCCTGAGCCGCTCTCGCAGCAGGGCTGATGACGTAGGAGGGGAGGAGGGGGAAATAGGCAGAGAGAAAGATAAGCTGCCGCTGGGAGTGAAAGCCACTGCTATTTTACACACAGAGCTGTGCACAGCGGGAGGGCAGAGGTCCGCAAAATAATCGGCAAAAATCGTCACTGTGGCGATCAAGGAATCGTCCTTTACGTGATCGCAATTTCGATATCAAAACGATATATGGTTCAGGCCTAATGAGCTCTATACTCACTACAACAATGAGATAGGGTGGATTTAAACAGGTGATTCTAGGGACACTGCACAATTCATTTTCAAGTTCACAGGTCATGCACAGTTCATAACAAACATTAAAAGATAAAATATTTACAAAAATATACCTCAGTAAACACTACACTATGGACAAAAGGGAGACAGGGAATTTAAAATTAATCTTTGAATTTCAGAAATGGCATAGAAGGATTATAGGACAGCATGTGAAATCCTGTGCTACACTGCATAAAGCTACAGTGTAGGTGTACTCATAATGCACAAAATGGTTTAGTAGAAGAATATTAATAAACAACCCTGTAACCAAAATTAATCTTTTGTTATCCTGATTATCACATGTAACTTAAGTCATTGCTGGGTATGTAATGACAAAAAATGCCTTTTGTAATACCATTTTAGACTCAATCTAACTTTTGATGTATGAGTCTATGTTGTATGTGCTATTTTCTATGCCATTGATGCCACCTTGTGGCTGTTTTCAGGAACAAATTTTACATGGTTATTTTAAGACAACACAGAGTCCATTTTCTATCAATTTAATTTTTCTTATCAGTGTACATAATACGGTATCTGTTATTCTTTTTGGTCCCTACAACATTAGCTATTGTATTTGCACATTTAAGTTCATTACCAGAACAAGAGTGTATCAAATTTAAATTTTAGTTTTAATGTACAATCAATTACTTATAATCATGTATACCTTTTCTACGACCAAGATTGGGATTACGTAGAATTGCATCTCTTAGTTTTGATTCCCATTTATTGTAATGAACTGTAGTGAATTTCTCTTGCACAATTTTTTCTTGAACTTTGGCCTTGCAATCCTGAAAACGCCTATGACAGTTGTACGCTGTACGTTGAATTTGAGATACTGTTGAGATCTAAATGAAAAGAATAATGAAATAATTAGTACAATTTTTTATAGACAGTAAATGTGGAGTGAAACATTTTTAATCAGGTACAAATATTTCATCTTGTGAATAATTTCCCTTAAGTGATTAAGCAAAACATTATTAAACCACAATATTGAACAGCCATCCATTTTCAAGTTGGCCTCGTGATCACAAATAGCTATGATGCTATAGATCAGCGGATGAGGTTCTAGTTTCCTAATCTATTGATTTGATTATGTGTCTGCCTTTACTGCACATAATATGATTTTATCAAAAAGCAACGTAAGGTACATTGGCACTCTGCAATCAATAATAAATCAAAGTTTTCTGTTTGTACTTTTAGTCTCAACTATAACCACGCCTACTGCATACCTCAGGGCCCTGGCCAGATACCTTGAATCAAATCAACGGGTAGGGAAGGGACGCAAGTGGGCACACGAATAATGGTGGAGGAGGGAAGAAGAGCAGAATTATACTATAGACATATACACAGCCGGTGTAATGTCTGATTGTGCTTCCCGGAAGCTGCCTTCCACACTGAATAGCACGCTTGCACAGTGCGAAGTTAATGATGCTGCAGGAGATAAAATACAAAATATCTCCGCTCCAACCAATCTTACCCTACACAGATTTTCAGGGTAGGGAGGGGACACCACCGAACTACCTAGATGCCAAATTGCAGCTCCCGAGACAAAATGGTTCATGAGATTAGAGAAATCTATGTAGGAAACCAACGGTTCCTGGGGGGATGCAATTTAACATAGAGGTCGTTGGGGGGGGGGGGGGTTGGGTGGTGCCCTCCCTACCCTTAAAATGTGTGTATTGTAAGAGGTGTGGGAGTGGAGATATTTAGTATGTTACCTCCAGCAGCATAATTCTATACAACATCTGGCCGCACAGTCTCCTACTACGCATGCGGTGCAGCACAAATAAAAAGGCAGCTTAATCAGACACAACAATGTTTTAAACAAAATGCGTCTCTACATGCGTCTGTGATTTCATAGTAAATGAATGGTGTGGTGGTGACTTAAGTGGGTTTTGGATAGCAACAGAGGCAGTGCTGTATAGACACATGTAAGGTAAATTTATAAGATAAGAATAATCAAAAACACCTTTGTTTGCAGTGGCTTACTTTCTACACTCTGTGCCCCGATGCGTACTCTGTATTTGTTTCCCCCCACCCTCCATGCAAAAACAACCAACAAACCCCTCCACACTCCCCCGGAACACCAGAAGCACACACCTATGATACTGCATACAGCTGTGGATGCCATGGCTATATCAATTCAGCTTTGCACCAGCATGGTTGCAACATTAATTTTGCAAACACACTCAACACACACAGTAAAAAAAGGAAATAAAGAGCAAGATGCCAGTCTGATGAAAATATTTGCTGTGTGTGAGCATTCAAACCAAAATAATCATTATGTGCACATCATTCAACATAAAATACATGCAATGTGTGGGCATTCACCCCCAAAAAAATAAATTTGGAGTTCAATCACCATGAAATAAATATGTAAAATTCAACAAAACTAAACAATCACCTGGCCAGACTCTAAGATACCAGACGTGCAGCCAGCCTCACCCATGCAGCTCCTCCACCCACGATCCTCAGGGCTACGATTACTGCAGCCGTTTTTTTGTCTGATTACACTGCATGTGTATTTGAGCAACCACGCATGCGCAGTAGGAGACATTGCGTTCCAGTTCCTATTGAATGATGATGCTGGAGGAAAAATACAACAGATCTCCGCTCCAACACCTATTACAATCAACACATTGTAAGGGTAGGGAGGGGACACCCCAAAGTACCTATATGTCAAAGTACATCCACCACAAAAAGCTGGTTCACGACATACATTACAGAAAGCAATTTCATAAAACAGCTGATCTATGGTGCTGAAATTTGCCATACAGGCCATTGTGGGGGTAGCCTCCATAACCACAAAATTTTAATATAGTGAGAGGTGTGTGAGTACAGATATATAGTTTTTCACCTCCAGCTGCATCATTAACTTCACAATGGGCATGCTCAATAATCAGTGTGGAAGGGAGCTTCTGGCCAGTGCAATAAGACATTAAATAGAACCTGTGGTGAGTTTGAAGAATGTTATCTGCATATTGAGGCTTGATCTGCCTATACACCCCAGCCTCAGTTGCTATCCAAAACCACCGTAAGGTCCACCTGCACTCTGCAATCCCTCATAAATCAAAGCCACGCTGCTGACAAACAGCTTGTCACAGCTGCCTGTGTTTATCTCTATAGTGTCATTCTGCTGTTCTCCCCGTCTCCTGCATAACTCCAGTCCTCGCCTGCATCCCTTCCATCCCTGCTGATTGGAGGGAAGGGACGGGGGCAGGGACCAGAGCTATGCAGTAGCTGGGGGGAGCAGATGAGACTGACACTACAGATGTAAACACAGCCTCACAGCACGGCTGGGATTTATGAGGGATTGCAGAGTGCAGTTGGACCTTAGTGGGTTTTGGGATACCAACTGAGACTGGGCTGTATAGGCAGATCCATCCAGCCTCTGTATGCAGATAAAATTATTTAAAAACCACTTTGGTTCTATTTAAACCGGTTTCTAGAGCACTTACAGGCACAGTGCATGTCTACTGGAAGATGGCTTCAAGAAGTAATGTAATGGAGACACAAATATTCTCCGCTTATAGGCAGCCATCTTCCAGTGTCCCTGTGTGCTCTGTCTACGGGAGCCATTTGCCTAAAAGCTCTGCGTGGATTTCAACGCCTGGGGTGTACAGGAACCAGGAAGCCTCCCCTGCCCCTGCTGGAGGCACGCAAGTTTGCAATTGGAATGCGTGACAAGCCCAGTGGCTATGCAACTGTAACTTTGAGTTTATCACAGGTGTTTCAATGAACTGTTTTTAAAAATATTATTTCAGTGGATGACTTGATATTAGATTTTGATAATGTGTGATCTGAATAACACACCATAAAAAACCATGCTGCTAATCATGGCACAATACAAGTATTCATAAACAAATGATCTGCTGCATGTGTGTTAATTTTAAACTTATAAAAATGATTAAGAAAAAGAATTACCATGCTAACACATTCAACATATCTTCATTTCCAATGAAAATATCATATTGAATATACTTCACTGTAATCATTTTATTTAAAAAAAATTCAAACATAAAATTAAATATAAAAGATAAGTATTCCCTACAAATTTTTTTTTAGAATAATATATTGATTTTAACAATATATTTAAAAATTCTACATGTGAAATCCGTTGGAGATATTCAGAAGTACAAAGTACTTCCACAGTAGGCTAACATTTTGTGTGAAATTGAAGGAAATTACATATATATAGCAGTTTACCTGACAATAATACAGCTGTGAAAAATTAAAATATGGCACTATTGCTTCAACTGCATAACTTAACTTTATAAGACATACTGTACAATGCTTCATATGCATCACATTTTACACGACCATATTTATAAATAAAGCAGCGTCCATCAATACACAAACAGAAACTCAAGAGTTGAAAAAATAAATACATAAAACTTCGGAACTAAACACTACACAGCACACTGCACATATCTGAAAATGTGGTTTGGACGCCATTTTTCCTTAGTCCAGCACACACGCTGCTGTTGGTGAAATGACGCAGCGTACAATAAACCAAATACAGTCAGTTAAGTGCGTGTGGTGTTTTGGCATCGCTTAAAAATCTATGTGGGTGCTGCACAAAAAGAATCCATAACATTTAACCACACATAGTAATAGAGATTTTGATAACATAATTTCTGTCTATTAGTAGAAAATATCGAGTCATTGCCTGACCCTTGAATTTTGTAGGACGCCGCTATTTTAAACCGGTTAAAAAATTATTTCACAATCCATGATTTATAACAAAAAAAAAAAATTCTATCTTTCGCAAAAAATTCTCAAAAATTTGTCTAAAATATGCATGAATCTAAACAATTACTTAAAAAACTCACCGTTTTCTTTAAAGTAAACTTTGGATACATTTTAATCGCCGAACACTAAGCTGCAATCCACATACCTAGTCCGTACACAGTTAGAGCTCCAATGTTATTATTACTTCTACTTCCGGGCTAAACAGGATGTCACCACTTCCGCCCTGTGAGCAAAGGCTCTATTAGTCATGTTAACTCTCCCTCTTCCACGCCCCTCTAAATTTATTTTTTTTACAGATGGGCTGGAAGAGGGAGTGTATTGGGAGATTGACGTACAAATTTCAATCTTATTCACAATACCTAAAATATAAAATTACGCCACACGGACTGTGTACCGGTCACGTGTGTCTGTGAAGGGAAAAATGTAGTTTTGTATTGGGAATTTGGACTGTCTAATGAAGCAAAGACAATATATAAACACCTTTGTCCATGTAAATAAAATATAACATTTACCTCATTTGCCATGTCCTCCCAAACTTTCTCCTTCCTCCGAAATTCCTCTGCATTTTTTACTCTTGTGTAGATATATTTAAAACAAGGGCACAACAGCCTACACATCTGTAAATTCTCCTCCTCTGTGAATTTAAAGGCTCTTTTCCTATTTTTTCCAGCTACTGATGATTTCTCCTCTTCACTATTTTCCTCCGGTTCCACTATTTGCACGCTAGATCCAGAGTCGTCTGGACTTCTTGTACATTTCACAGTCATTGAGGCATCACTGTCTTCATCCTCATTGCTATCTGTTTCACTGCTGGACACATCTGAATTGTAGGATTCCTTATCTCGGTACTGTGTCAGATTAAGGCCTTCACTCTTCACATTAGTCGCCATGTCTGTCTTCTTTTCTCCTTTTGATTTTTGTTTCCCTTGGCTTTTTAGGAAAACCTTTTCTTGGTCATCATCCTCATTTTCTAGAAATACTGCTGTTTTCACACCTTTGCCGACTTTTGTTTTCTGTTGAGATCGGGTGTTTATTTCAATGTCTCCTACTTCATCCGAATGCAAAGTTCTGGAACGTTCTGCCCCATTCTTCTCCTTAGCTGACACTGTTTTCGGGGGTTCTTTTTTTCGTCCCTTATCAGTTTTTTTGGCCCGGGCAACGCCCTGAGCCTTCTGTCTTCGTTTCATAGTTCCTGCTTTATGTTCCGCAAACTGCGTGCTCCACACATGCAAGTCACGCAGGCTAATATATAGGCTTGGGAAGTCTCGCGAGACTTGGACGCACAAGGCCCGCGAAAAAGCTAAAGAGGCGGAAATGTATTTGCTCCTTCAATGCTAATTTATTTAATATTTTAAATAAATTATATAACTTTTTATGATCGAAGTATTAACAAATATGTATATATAAATTTAATATTAATCACGCAAAAGCAAAATGTACGTTGTACGTGCTATAAGACAGAAAGCATCTTCATGTACACGTGATTGTCACGTGGATGTGCATGCATGTACATCGTGATATGCAAAATTAAATTAATTTTAGCCTATCACAGTAAGTTCATAATTTAAATACTGAGATTGACAGCTTTAACATCCAATAGGGATTTTTGAACATGAGTAAAGGCAACACAGACTTCTGCATTCACGAGTTAGTGTGTCGTTCTTACACAGAAAGGGTCATAGGAGATACTTGACAGAGTTCTGCAAAGTTGTCTTAAGAATAGTAAGTCTGATTTATAACGTTTTGTTTTATTTGATTGTACTGATTACCCCAATATTTAGTAGCTTTATTATTTTGAAAAGATTACTGTCATACTACATTTTATAATAAATTAATCAATTTCAATAAGAAAAATATTATTTTTAAGGGCTTAAATTATTTTTAACATTAATCGGTTTAATAAGATTTCAATCGGAAATATATAGTAATTTATCTTTTTTTGAAAAAAATAGATGAGTATGGTCATAAATATTATGAATTTCCCACCCCCTATCCCCCCACCCCCAGAATTTTTTTTTTTAAATTAACATGTGACCATGGGCAAAAAATATATTCAACAACATCATCCGATATTGTACATACACCTCGGATATCATTATACAATTATTAAATATGTGAATTTATTATAATGCATAGATGCTAAAGGTATGAAATATGCATGGCATCATGTGAGTGTGAAAAGCATCCGTATGAAAGCATAATAGTTTGCTATAAGCATATCAGCACTCAAACATTACAACATTTTCAACAATGACGCAGTTTGATTTAGAGGAAGAGATGTATTATCTAGCGCCACCAAGAGGCCAATGATTTTTTACAGTAATATTAACTACGAAAATTCTACTGCTATTACAATAGAAATGGGGGAAAACATGTTGCGAACAGCTGTGGGATGTACATTATAGTAGACCGTTAGTATATTATTAAGATATTTTTCATTGTTTGTTAAATCAGATTAACTGTTAGCTGTAGATTAGTGAACATAATACAGATATACATGAGTAGATTTTGAAATAATATTATTAATTAATAAAAAACGATTTCTGAGATATGCATTCATAAATAAAGTAATTTTTATACATTTTAAATTTTTTATTTAATTTTCAACAAATAAAGCTTTATTTAAAAAAGGATAACCATGATTACATTCATTTTAAAAATGTTTTAAAAGTAAGAAGATGCACTGCTATGTACTTTTCAATGATATTGTAATGATCGTTGTATTACAGAGCGGGTCTGATTAACGGATATCTGCAGTATTAACAAGAATACATATATATACCTGCTTAATGATTATCTGCAGTATCAACGACAATAAGATTTATCAATCACCTCTGGACACCTACGTAATCTGAGTGTTTGGGTACTAAGGTAATACTTATAGGACTGCACCTGAGGAACAGGTGCTAGGGCATTAAGGAATACGGGAAAAAGTGCAAGTTCCTTCCACTAGCATGTAACTGTCCCAAGGTAGGAGTCAGGCTGGAAGTAGGAAGGACAGAGCGTAAGTGACACCAATGGGAGGATATCACTGACAAATCTGTGTGATATCTATAACTGGGGAGATATCTTTTTTGGTCGGACAATCCACGTCGACAACAGACTGAAATATCAGGTACTGAGACCAGAGACAGATGCGTAATCATAAGTCACGCAGAGTTTGGCAACAGAGTATCACTATAGCAAAGTAATAACTCAAAGACCAGAAGAATATTCTTGAAAGCAGAAGGTCATAACAAATAATGAGGTATAGACTAACCAGCAAGGTCATGGTGACCCAGAACTCATTGGATTCTGTAAGGGACTACATTTGTCCTAAAAGTTCCCATTATGAAGATGTTAAAGAGGTAGCGACACCCATGCTAACCTAAAAATAAAATACACATATTTCACTTGATAAATACTAGTTCAAATTATCGATCAGATGTATTGCACTGTCCACGTTATGATTACTGGGAATTTTATAAATGAGAAGCATACAATCCTATTCCAGGCAGTGGCCATTTTGCCAAGCTGAAGCTGACATCATATCCTCCCTGACTCTTTTTTCCACCCTCCATTCTCTTGCTCATTGTATATTCCTTACCTGCCCTCCACCCACAGTCTTCAGACACTCCCACTGAGGTGTATACTAGGAAGTTCACTGTCTTTTGTCATCATTTTGCGACTCAGTACAGTTGTGTTTACATCACAAAATCAGGGTGATTTCAGAGCACACTTCAGAGATCGGATTTCAGCTGTCCCTTCAGGAAGTGTGTGTGCTCTTTACTCCTGGAAACAATGTTAATGAAAGAATGGTAATCTTGATGGCGGTTTGAGAACAGAACTAAGAAATCTTATTGAATCTTTGTTCACGCCACACATGGTACAAGCTCAGTGGTATTGTACATTGTTTTCGTAATTAAACCATTAAAGGTGAGAGCTCCTCCTCCAACATTAGTTCACACGTGCAAACAGTCTAACGCGGCTTAGTGTTAGAGAGAGTGTGTGTGAGTGACAGTGAGTGAGTGAGAGTGTGTGAGTGAGAGTGTGTGAGTGAGAGTATGTCAGTGCTTCTACCTCCCCTCTCCATAGCACAACACGCCCTCATGTTTCTCCCTCCCCTCTCCATAGTACAGCACACGCAGCTGTTTCTCCCTCACCTCTCCATAGCACAGAACGCACTCCTGCATCTCCCTCCCCTCGCAATAGCACAGCATGCGATAGGTATAGCCAGGGATAGGTGTATCCAGTAATAGGTGGCCACAGCATAGGTAGACAGGGATAGGTGTAGCCCTTTGGTGCCCACACTTTTTAGGCTCTTGAGCTACTTTAAAATTTGCAGAGTCCAGGAGATCGACCAACATTTACATAGCAGGTATACGTGTCTTCAGTATAGGTAGATCGGTATAGGGGCCTTCAGTATAGTAAGCCAGGTATAATGTAGTTAGGTGCAGGTACCTTCAGTATAGTTAGCCAGGTATAGTGTAGTTAGGTGCAGTAACCTTCACTATAGTTAGCCAGGTATAGTGTAGGTAGATTCTGACAGCCGCAAAATGTTACATGACGCGATCTACAAAATAGGCGGTCGCGATCTACCGGTAGATCGCGATAAACCTATTTGGCAACCCTGGTGTAGACAGTAGGAGGACGCAGCATAGGTAGCCAGGGATCGGTGTAGCCAGTAGTAGGTGGACGCAGCATAGGTAGCCAGGGATAGGTGTAGCCATTAGTAGGTGGCCACAGCTTAGGTAGACAGGGATAGGTGTAGCTAGTAATAGGTGGACGCAGCATAGGTAGACAGGGATAGGTGTAGCCAGTAGCAGGAGGCCGCAGCATAGGTCGCCAGTATTAGATGGCCGCAGCATAGGTCGACAGTACTAGATGGCCGCAGCATAGGTAGCCAGGGATACCCAACCCTACCTCTGGCTGCACATCATCACCTACATTTGCTGTATAACAAGCATTGAACAGTTGTTGCATGAAACCAAAGGTATATGCTTTCAAAGTCGGTGTCCAATTTAAAAAAATGTAAACTTAATTATTGTTCATTGAGGACATAGTTTTCCTGTTTTTACAGATTGTTTAAGAAATAAAAATTTTTAAAAAAATATTTCAGCACAAAAGTTTTTACATTAAGTAAAAAGTAAAAAAATTATAAAACATTTTAATTTTTCATGGGAACAAGGAGACATTCAACTACAACATGAGGATTTTGCGCAAGAGTTTGTATCCACAAAATCTACCATGAAGCAATAAGTCACTTTTTATCCAAATCAAGCAGACTTCAATCTGGGCCGTGGCTATATTGGCTCCTCTGCCTGCAGGTGGTGGCGGCGGGCATGTGTCCCGTCCTCTTCCTCCAGCAGCAATGGGGCTCCTCTTCTTCTCCCCTGGTGGCTGCACAGGCTCAGGGCAGCGGCGGTGATGCAGGCTCCTATGTGCCCAGTATATGTAGTCAGAGGGTATATGTGCCCCAGTATATATAAACAGGGGTAAATGTGCCAAGTATATGTTGTCAGGGGATATATGTGCCCAGTATATATAGTATATATAGTATATATAGCCAGGGGTATATGTGCCCAAGTATATATAGCCAGGGGAATATGTGCCCCAGTATATGTAGTCAGGGGGTATAAGTGCACAGTATATGTAGGATTCCCCAGTATAAGTATAGGCAGGTATGATTCACCACTATAAGTATAGGCAGGTCGGTTCCCCTAGTAAAATTGTGGGTGTGCAAGTTTGAGAAAGTGTGAGAGAGAGTATGAGTGTGAGTGAGTTTGAGTGTGAGTGATTGTAAGAGTGAGTTTGAGTGTGTGATTTTGGTGAGAGGGAGTAAGAGAGAGTGTGAGTTTGGGAAAGTGAGAGTGTGAGAGAAAGAGAGAGAGAGTAAGAGAGTGCGAGAGGGAGAGTGCGAGAGAGTGAGTGAATGTGAGAGTGTGAGGATGTTAGAATGAGAGGGTATGAGGGAGTGTGAGAGTAAGTGTGAGTGAGTTTGAGTGTATAAGTGTTAGAAGGGTGAGTTTGTGAGAGAGTGTTAGGGAGTGTGTGAGATAGAGAGAGTGAGAGAGAGAGAGTGAGAGAGAGAGAGAGTGAGAGAGAGAGAGAGAGAGAGTGTGTGTAAAAATACACCCTAAAACACATTATACTACTTCTCCTGAGTACGGCAATACCACATGTGTGGGAATTTTTTGCAGCCTTACAGCGCTAATGAGCCCAAAGTCCAATGAACACCTTTAGGATTTACAGGGGTGCTTACAATTAGGCACCCCACAAAATGACAGGACAGTGAACACACCCCACAAATGACCCCATTTTGGAAAGTAGACACTTCAAGGTATTCAGAGAGGAGCATAGTGAGTCCATGGCTTTTTTTTTTTTTTTTTGGTCGCAAGTTAGAAGAAATGCTTTTTATTTTTTTTTGTCACAAAGGGTCATTTTCCGCTAACTTGTGACAAAAAATAAAATCTTGTATGAACTCACCATGCCTCAATTAATACTTTGGGATGTCTTCATTCTAAAATGGGGTCATTTGGGGGGTATTTGTAATATCCTGGAATTTTATCCCCTCATGAAACATGGCAGGTGGTCAGAAAAGTCTGAGATGCTTGTAAATAGGAAAAATCACTTTTGGCACCATAGTTTGTAAACGCTATAACTTTTACACAATCCAATAAATATGCACTGAATGTTTTATTTTTTTATCAAAGACATGTAGCAGAATGACTTTTGCACTCAAATGTATATGAAATTTTACTTTATTTGATAAATGTCAGCACAGAAATTGAAAAAAGTAATTTTTGGGACAAAATTCATGTATTTTTTTTGATGAATATAATAAAAATTTAAAATCCCAGCAGCAATCAAATAGCACCAAACGAAAGCTGTATTAGTGACAAGAAAAGGAGGTAAAATTCATTTAGGTGGTAGGTTGTATGACCGAGCAATAAACCGTGAAAGCTGCAGTGGTCTGAATTGAGAAAAAGGCTCTGGTCCTTAAGGGGCGAAAAGACTGTGGTCCTTAAGTGGTTAATTGGGGATTGACTTACAATAAAGAGGAAGAGGAAAAGAGTATTTATGGTAAGGCGTTTCCTTCCTTGTTCCCACAGCTTGTTCCAGGTACTCACCGGAGGTGCACTGTCCTGCTCACCCGATCGCTGTGGCTGATTTGACCGGATTGCTTGTAGCTCCTCCCTCATACAGGACGACTCTTGCTGCAGGCTGAGAGGTGAGTGGGAATGTTGGTGTAAGCAGAATCATGTTGCTCTGGAAGGCCGAGCCGCGTGACCTTTCAATAAAGAGGAAGAGGAAAAGAGTATTTATGGTAAGGAGTTTCCTTCCTTGTTCCCACAGCTTGTTCCAGGTACTCACCGGAGGTGCACTGTCCTGCTCACCCGATCGCTGTGGCTGATTTGACCGGATTGCTTGTAGCTCCTCCCTCATACAGGACGACTCTTGCTGCAGGCTGAGAGGTGAGTGGGAATGTTGGTGTAAGCAGAATCATGTTGCTCTGGAAGGCCGAGCCGCGTGACCTTTCAATAAAGAGGAAGAGGAAAAGAGTATTTATGGTAAGGCGTTTCCTTCCTTGTTCCCACAGCTTGTTCCAGGTACTCACCGGAGGTGCACTGTCCTGCTCACCCGATCGCTGTGGCTGATTTGACCGGATTGCTTGTAGCTCCTCCCTCATACAGGACGACTGTTGCTGCAGGCTGAGAGGTAAGTTTAACAATTGGTGCTATAAAGTTCTGAGATATGATCATGCGATCTGCACAATATATAATATAGATATAAAGATACTGATTTATAGGCCAAAAATAATTAATAGACACTGGGAGGTATGGTGAAGTATACACACTGTAATGCACTGAGTGTACTGTGTAGTGAAACAGTAAGTACTGACAGGGGCGTAGCAATAGGGGTTGCAGAGGTTGCAACCGCATCGGGGCCCTTTGGCCAGATGTGCCCCAAAGGGCCCTGCCTCAACTGCAGTATTAGCTCTCTATTGGTCCTGTGCTCATAATAATCACTTGTATAGATACTTAGAATAGTTATAATCATTAAAAAAATGTGTTCCCCATCGCCTTCTTGCACCTCTGACACTGTAGTAGCCATTGGCAGGTTTTGGAGAACTGTATAAATTGTTATGTATAGAATGCCTGGGGGGCCCCATTGTAAACCTTGCATCGGGGCCCACAGCTCCTTAGCTACGCCACTGAGTACTGACATTAATAAAAATGTCTTACAAGAGGAGCTGATGGATAATCTCAGTAATGCAACTTTGAGCAGAGATAAGGGCTCCCTGTTGAGAGTGCATTGTTCAGACAGATCAGTTCTGCAACAGAAAGGAAGATTACAGTAGATAATCGAGAGTCACATTCGTAACGTATTTACTGTATAGTTCGGCATCAAGTTGAGTTAAGCAAAGGTACAAAACCAGGAGACAAAGACAGAGTTTTAATAGCTGAGTTCTTAACCGGATAAAATAGGATATGGTACAGAATATCTAAAAATAACATTACTCAAAGATAGCCAAAATAGGACAAAAATAATAAAGATTAAAGAAAAGTACAAACAATAATTACTAGTGTTGTGTGAAATCCCTTTGTTAATTTAATTTGCTAACAAATAAAAACTAAATAATGAGTGTGAGATAAAAACAATTTTAAAGAAAAGGAAAGAAATTGAAAAAGTAGACCAAAGTATGAAGAAGCGTTGGAGACAGCCAAAGCACACCAACCTGCGTCAGACAATCGAGAAGAGAGAATGCCATCTGTCGTCTGCCGACCACACGATCAGTTGATACGCATGAAAGTTGCATAAAGATCCTGATGTTGAGCACGCGCAGGCGATAATGTGCACCAAAATTACACCAAAGACAGGCATCATAGGCGTACTGGAAGCCATGGATGCATAAACTAGATGGCAGACAGGGACCAAGCAATGATCGCGTTGGACCACCCGTACACCACCACATACATGTGTGGACTGACCACACTTGTGCTGGAGGTGCTATAGGCCAAAGTGGCAGGGATACTGGAAGGAAGGGAAACAGAAGCAGATGTGGTGGTAATGCTATCCACCGCATCTGATATGTCACTATGTTCTACAGTGAGTAATAATGGTTGTGTAAGCTGAATCATGTTGCTCAGTAAGGCAGTGTTTATTACTTTTTTCAATGTCGTAAAATAACAAAATTATTTATAGTAAGGTATTTTCCTCTTTGTGTCCACAATTTTCGCAAGGTCTGTACCACAGAATAACTGAACTCAAATCCAACAGTGACTGATTCTTCAAACAGGACACCTCTTGCTCCAGGCAGAAAGGTGATTAAGAATGGTTGATTACTCAGCATCATGTTCCTAACAAACTACATTTTGTTTGTGCTTTTCAAGAGTATTACTTAAATAGTATTTTGAAAATGGCCATACACTACGCAGATTAACCCATGCTTGAAATCCAGTTAGATGGCTGTGATATAATCAGCTTTCACATGATTAAATATAAAAGTTAAATTTTATTTCTAGTCCTGCAATCCATATTTACAAAAATGGTTGCATGCATTACAATAACTTGGATGAAGTGCCGTTAAATAGTGAATTGGTAGCAGCGTTCGCTCAAACAATGTATTCATTAACTGAAGCTGGCTGACGACATCTGATCGACAACACATCACCCCTCAAAGTTGGCATATTCCTAGCATCACCGTACGCATAATGGCATCCCAAAAAAATAAACGTGTCACTGAAATGACAACGTAATTCAAAATAGAGTTGTTTAAATCTGAACCTCTCCTCTCAGTGGAGTTTAAAAAAGTTAAATGTGGATGCCGGATGTCGTGATGCGCTACTTGATATAGAGAAGTTGCAAACAGGGGAAGGATTGCAAGAAAATGAAAGGAACCAGGCTTCAAACAACAAACAAACACAGAACATTTATATTGCGCTTTTCTCCCGGCGGACTCATAGCGCCAGAGCTGCAGCCACTAGGACGCGCTCTATAGGCAGTAGCAGTGTTAGGGAGTCATGCCCAAGGTCTCCTACTGAATAGGTGCTGGCTTACTTAACAGACAGAGCTGAGATTTGAAACCAGGTCTCCTGTGTCAGAGGCAGAGCCCTTAACCATTACTCTATCCAGACACCATTACTCTATCCAGCCAGCTTCAGGTAACGTATGCGGGAGGTTAGGGGTTGGTGACAGGAGTCAGCGACAGATCAGCAGATGGTGAAATTATTTTTTCAGGATTACATCTCACTCACAATTTGTTTACATTGAAGGCAGAAATATGATCCCTTTCAGAGCAGATTATATCATAGAGGGATATATATTTCTCTTAAATATGATTGTAAATGGAGCAGTGTATGGAAACCTTTACTGAGGTGTTTAATACCTTATGCACAAAGTGTATGTTAGGTCTGTAACACACGTCCACTCTCGTCATCAATCGCTTGTTGTTGGTACAGGAACATGTAAACTTCTGATGCCTTAAAGGAAACCTGTAATGAAAATTAAAAGTCAACATAAGCATACACAAGTCATACTTACCTTCCATGTAGTCTACTCCTCAGTGTCTTTCGACTGTCACGCGTCATATTTGTTCACTGAGGTGAAAGGAATTTTCCATCCTCCATTTTAAAAATGGCCATTAAACATAACAGCTTTCTGGCCAGCACACAGTTAAAAAGTAACATGGCCCACTTGACCCATAGGGATAAATTGACATTACCTGGTACCTCAGTTTTCATCTCAGCTATTAATGACAGCAACTGATATTTTACTGACAGCAAATGATATATTTCACATATGAAATAATAATGTAAGAACCGGAATTTTTTTTTTCCCGCAACTAAATGATCAGCTTCTGAGAGGAAATGATGGCAAGGTAACTATGTAATGTTCATTTGAAGTAAACTCAGGTGTTTATTTTAAATATTTTTTAACGCAGTAACTTTAATCATACTATATGGCTGTTAGTTTAATTGGAGAAGTGACTATTATTCTAATACATTCTTTATACAAAAGGAAATTGCTGTGCAAAGAAAAAAAAATTAGGAAAATCCTTAAAAAAGAATCTGTATTGTTAAAAACGCACAAAAGTAACAATAACAGTGCGTTAGGGGACATCTATTACCCTCTGTCACAATTTCACCTCTCCCCGCCGCATTAAAAGTGTTCAAAAACAGTTTTACAAACTTTGCTTACAAACAAACAAAATGACCACCAAAAAATGAAGTAGGTGTATGTACAGTATGTCCACACATAGAAAATAAATCCATAAACAAGCAGGCTGTATACACCCTTCATTTTGAATCTCAATAGATCATTTGTGTGTTTCTTTCCACCAGCAAGCTATCATCCACTGACGAGATACAAGTTTTTTCTTCCTGCAGACATTTCTGCTAGTGTCTGTAATTCTTCAGTATGTGAAACCCGAGCCAGCTCAGAGGAAGATATATCCAGATTGTAAAAGATAATAGAGCAGAGAGAAGCTGCCATAATCTAAATAATACACAGGCAGTGTGCATGGAGGGGCCAGGAAGGGGGAGATCATAGCAGAAACAACACTGCAGAACTTGGCAGCCTTCCACACACAGGCCGACAAGTATGACAGAAACATTGATTTATTACAGATACTGTGATAGTACAAAGTGCTGCAGTAAGCCAGAACACATTAGAGTAGTTTTTTGAACTTGTAAGTTGATAAAAAACAGGATGCAATTTTTGATACGGATTCTATTTAAAGGTACACTGAAGTTGTTGAGTGGAAACTGAATTGAAGTTAATGGAGGCTTGTAATGGTCCACCACAGACATCATATGCTTGTGCAGCCAATCGCAAATGCAATGGACCCTCCTCTGGTTCACTTCAGAAATTACTGACTTTAAAATTTTTAAAAATATTGTTCTGTGTTACCGTTTTCTCTGTAAATTTGATGTAACCAGGAGCATATTTTTCTGGACAAGTATGGTATGTGCCTGCGCAGTGCACTAATGATGACATCATTCAGGGTAGGGTAAGCAAGGACATTGAAAATCATGCGCATTGGTTTTCATAGTTTGAAGTATAAAATTTCAAAAGTTAACCTTAAGCGTGTCAAGAGCATTGGTGAATTGCTGTGCAGGCACAGGATGTGTGGGGGGGTGGACAAGTACAAGCTACATATTAAATGAAAAAATTAATATGCAGACCACTGCACAGTATCCCTTTCATTAATCCATAACAAGAATTACATCCTTAAAAAATGAATTTGTAAGAATAACAGAATGATAGAAATAGTAAAGAAAAATGGAATCTAACTATAATGCAATGTGTAATTGAAAAATTTTGGTTATCATACCTGGGAAGCAAATAAGCAAAAGGAATAAAGTGTACAGTGACAAAAGTTAATGTCATAAAAGATGTGAATTAAGAGAAACTTGATTAAAGTAAGGCATATGAGCCCATCAAATTAACAGACTTAGAAAATGTGTAGGGCAAAAGTAAGTGAAACTTAAAAAGACATAAGGGAGGAATGTGTGAAATGGCCCGCATGTAGGTGAGTAATGTGCAGAGCACAAAGAAGTATTGAATTGTTGTCAAATGCGGAAAGATGACAGAAATTACAAGTAAGAATAGTGTGCACAGAGGATGAATAACATAATTGTACAGAAAAAGATGTTGTAGAAGGGAATACCATGTGACGCCTGGTGTGGAGGAGCTTAAATTCTTAACAAAGGGGAAAGAAATAACAGCCTTCATCCAATCCACTTGCTATGTAACCTAACAAAAGTTAAGAGCTAAAGACATATTGCGGACACAGTGTGCAGGATGTGCAGAATGGTTGTGAAGGTAAAGAAAATTACCGAGATCGATATTACAGTAAGGTTGGAAGAGGGGGATGCTGTATTGGTATGTAATTTACACAAAAAAATACACACCACACACTGCATAAATCATTTTTAGCAGTTTTTGTGTAAATTATAAATATGTATAATATTTATATGTAAATTAATGTAACATAAGTTTTGCCCTTGTAATGAAATAACTACGGTTTTTTTAATATACAATGTTCTTTACACAGATTACAACTTTCGAGATACTCTAATTCCTGTTCCTGGCATAGTCGACTACCATATTTTTCCATAATCAAGAATTAATCCGTTTCTACTCTCTCGTAGTTGTCGTAAGTATAAAATATCATGATAGCAATGCAATAGTGGATACATGTATAAGATGTAAAATTCATTTGAATTTTTTTTTTTTTAATTTTTAAAAATCTTTTTTGCAGCTGAAGTGTTATTCTCATTATTGTACAAGTCGTTTCAGATAAAAAAAGGAAAGATCCTTTACTGCTTTTTGATACCTAACAATGGCGGTAAGTAAAACATAATTTTATATATATATATATATATATATATATATATATAGATAGATAGATAGATAGATAGATAGATAGATAGATAGATAGATAGATAGATACATGCTTTGTTAATGAACAAATTAAAAACAAATTATGTAAGTATATTTAGAATCCACAACAACAATCCCGCACTAACATCTAAACTCACCTACAATAACCTATCCTAACGAACCACCTCTCCTAAACTAGAAAATACACTCTCATCTACTAACCTGTCCTCCACTCTCCAACTGTACGCCGTAGTGTCAACAAGCATGCACACAAAAGGTGCACAATCACAAGTGCCAAAATAAACAGAACCAGACTGCCGCTGACCTTAAACAATGCAGCGGTCCTCACGCAAAACAGTACGAAAGCTGAGCAAAATCATGCACAAACAAACACTGACAAGACCCACACTCGGACACATTATCTCAAGCAAAGCAATAGTCGACCTTGTCCAACTATATGCATGTGAACCGTTGTCTATGCTGCAGAGTGAGACAAACACGCACAGCGTAGCTGCACAGACAACAGTACAAATGGACAGCGGACTGAAACCGGGCTTTCAATAAAAAAGAAGAACAATAACTACTTTATGTACAATCACATCATGCTTTGAGAAACATTATGACCAGTCAAAACTTGCATTTATTCATGCAAAAGGAAAGGATACGGTTCTGATGAAGACCGTAACCGGATCTGGATGTGAACTATACGTTTCCTATTCCGATCCGATCAAGATCCAGTCTTTTAGCATCTTGAATGCATCATGCTGACATACGGATCAGTGTGTTAAATAATAGCAAAATAGCCATTAAATTATTTTGGTGTGCATAGGGTCCACCTGGTGCACCTGTGTAATCATGTCCTCAGCTGTTTAGGCCACACCTACACCTCAGACATACTATCAACCAGCTCGAGTCACTGCTGCTGCAATGCTGCCCATGTGTCACCATCAAAAATGTCCGCTACTATACGCATAGGAAGTGGGGTAGAACGTCAGATGTTTGTATCCTGTGTGTTCGGTGCTTTATGTTCACCATAGGTTTGTATTTACAGATGGTGCATTCAGGCTCCAGTCCAGGTGTGTGGTCCGGATGATCCGGACAAGAGATGTAGCGCATGTTGGAAAAGTATCCGTAGTCAGGATACGATCCGGCTCTGTTGTGTACGTAACGTACACATGCGAACGTCCGAATAGACTTTATGCGGAACTTAAAGAGAACCCGAGGTGGGTTTTAAGAAAATTAGCTGCATACAGCGGCTGTATTTGCCTATATAGCCCAGCCTCTGTTGATATCCCAAAACCCCCTAAGGTCCCCCTGCACTGTGTAATCCCTCAAAAATCAAAGACACGATGCTGACAAAAAGCTTGTCAAAGCTGGCTGTGTTTATCTCTATAGTGTCAGTATGATGCTTTCCCCGTCTCCTGCATAACTCCAGTTTACACCTGCATCCCTTACCTCCCTGCTGATTGGAGGGAAGGGACGGGGGCAGGTACCGGAGCTATGCAGGAGGCGGTGGAGCAGCTGAGACTGACACTACAGATGTAAACACAGCCTCACAGCACGGCTGTGATTTATGAGGGATTGCAGAGTGCAGGGGGGCATTACTGGGGATTGGGAGAGCAACAGAGGCTGTGCTGTATAGGCAGATCCAGCCTCTGTATGCAGATAACATTCTTTAAACACACCTCGGGTTCTCTTTAAGTTCCGTTTGTACAGTATACGGTCCAAAGCCGATCATGCGAATCCACACAGTAAATGTTAACGTGAAACAGGCCTTACTTGATAAATAAACATGAAATTTTCTTTAGTGCATCTACAAATTACAGTTGGTTACAAATAAATTATGTTATGATGCTGTAAAACTGTTTTTGAACAAATAAAATTTGTTTCGTTGGTGCAGTGTATATAATTAGTATGTATATTCAATTACAACATTGTCTCAAAGCAATGTTCTAAGACTTGTTAAATTGTGTATGATAAAAAAAAAAAAAAGTGTCATGGTCCATGTCCAAAACCAGAGACATTTGTAATGAAATAATTAAGTAATAAAATTAACCACTTTACCCCCGCGCGTACGTATTTCTCCGCCCCTTTTTCCATCCTTTAAAAACCAGGGACGGAGAAACACGTACTTTCCGCGTTCCCGACGCTGTCCGCGCTCCCGCTCGTAAACACGCCGCCCGCCGCTAGTAAAACCGCCGCCGCCCGCTCGCCCGGAGATCAATGAACGGGAAAATCCATTCCCGTTCGTTGATCTAAGCCCCACAATGACCCGCTGCTCTCCTATGGGCAGCGCGATCATTGTGAGAAGAAACTCACGTGTCCAGCCTCCTTATTCTTCCTCCAAGCTTCCGGAAGGAGGCTTGGAGGTCGCAATAAAGCAAAAAGTTACTGTGGCCATCTTGTGGCCAAATAGTAAACTACACCCTACACATTTTTCACATACAAATAAATGACTTTTACACACAAAATTAACTCATTACCTCCCACACTCCCCATTTTTTTTTTTTTTGTAATTAAAAAAAAATTCAAAAATTTACAATTAAAAAAAATACATAATTAGTTACCTTAGGGACTGAACTTTTTAAATATTTAAGTCAAGAGGGTATAACACTGTTACTTTATAAACTATGGGCTTGTAATTAGGGATGGACGCAAAACTGAAAAAAATGCACCTTTATTTCCAAATGAAATATTGGCGCCAAACATTGTGATAGGGACATAATTTAAACGGTTTTATAACCGGGACAAAAGGGCACATACATTTCATGGGTTTTAATTACAGTAGCATGCATTATTTAAAAACTATAATGGCCGAAAACTGAAAAATAATTTTTTTTTCCCCACATTTTTCCTATTTTCCCATTAAAACACATTTAGAAAAAAATAATTCTTGGCATAATGTCCCACCTAAAGAAAGCCTAATTGGTGGCGGAAAAAACAAGATATAGTTCATTTCATTGCGATAAGTAATGATAAAGTTATAGACGAATGAATGGAAGGAGCGCTGAAAGGTGAAAATTGCTCTGGTGGTCAGGGGGTAAAACCCCTCAGTGGTGAAGTGGTTAAAGTAATAAAAAGTATTTATTTCATGATAATTTTTTTTGTTTTGTTTTGCAGGATAACAATGAAGGTCCAACTGCATCTGTGACTAGTAATAAAGGACGGGAGAAGTTAACACATAATGGATTCCTATACTTTTTTGATCGAAGCAGCCTTGACCAGTCCAAGAAATTTTGGAGATGTGTTAGGAAATGCTCTGAATCAAAATGCTTAGGTAGGGTTCACACTTCAGGAACTACGGGAGAGGTTGTTAAAATAGTCAGGGAACATAATCATGGCCCAACTCCTGAATTAATTCTGGTTTCAAATGTCCGTAACTCCATCAAGGATAGAGCCAAAAGAACAATGGAGGTGCCATCTGTGGTAATACACAGTACATTGCGGAATGTTCCTCCTGCCGTGTTGGGATTACTACCTCCACGGATTTATTTAACCCAGATGATCCGGTCCGTACGCAAGGCACTCACTATTACTCCTCTGGCACCTACGAGTGTTCATGATTTACAAATTCCTGAACAGTATAAAAGATATTGGGTGACGGAGGAGGAGTCTGAGTTCTTGCAGTATGATTCCGGCAGGGAGGATCCAGATAGGATTCTCATTTTTGCCAGGAGCACAATCAACTCTTGGATACATAGGGCTCGATTCACAAAGCGGTGATAACCCAGTTTTCGCGCGCCCTTGCATTTGCGTGCGGACATGCGTACGCCGTGGCTCGCGATGTGCGGACTCGCGCAGAAAATGTGTGCTCGCGCGCTATTTTGCACACGCGCGAAGAGCGTTGTGCTTCGCGTGAACCGGGGCTCTTCACGCGAAGTACTGCTCTTCGCGCGATGCCTGGACATTTGAAAATCTCGCTGGCGCGTGCTCGCGTACGCGCGTTCGGCGTCTTCGCGCGAAAATGCAATTACATGTAATTAATTCTATTGTTGATTTCAATTGAGCTATTTATTGTGTGTATTAAAGGATTAGTTGGAGGCTGTTTTTTTGTGGGTTGACATGGATGCAAATAGGAGGAGAAGCTTGCGCCTTTCTTCCCAGGTGCAGTCGCCCACCCCTGCTCGTCATGGCCGTAGTGGCCGATCCGATCGGCCTGGCTCTGACCGCAGCCGCAGTCCCCGTCGCCACAGTCCCCATCGCAGCAGTCCCAGTCCCCGTCGCACCAGTCCCCGAGGTGGCAGTTACCGCCACCGCAGTCCTAGCCCCCATCCTGGCACCTCCGGCACTCAGAGGAGCTCTCACCAGACCACCAGCCAAGAGCCCCGGAGAAGGGGGATCCGGTTCTCTGAGGCCGAGAACTTGGCACTGTGTGAGGAGGTAGTGCTGCGATTTGACGATCTGTACGGGCGCAATTCTGGCAGGACCGATGTGGCCACAAAGAACCGCCTGTGGCGAACGATTTGCACAGAAGTGTGCGCTGTTGACCATCGCCAGCGTACCGAGCAGCAATGCCGCAAGCGGTTTGCGGATATCAAGCTGCGGCTGCGCAAGAAGTTGACCAAGCTGCGTCAATACGCGTAAGTTTTTAAAGCATGTGTATTTTTTCAAACAATGTTAGTTAATTAACCATGTGCTAAACTACAATAATGGTCAATTGAATTGGTGGCATGTATATTATTTGTCTTCCACAACGGAAGTCACAAATATGTGGTAGTGTAATTGATGTTGGCCATCCATGTTTAAAGTAAATTTGATCCAATCTTAACCGTTTATTAGTATAATGGGCAATGCAATGCATAAGCACAATTTTTTATTATTTGCGGCCTGTCACATAGCAAAACCAGCTAGCACATCCACTAAATGCTAGCATATGTTTCAAGGGAATCTGAGATGTGCAAAATTGTGTGAAGTGTAAGCTTTGCCATATATCTGGGTTGTTAAAGGGCCATAAGTCTGGATTGCTATCACCAGTATTGCCAACTCAGCCCTTTAATTAGTGTAATATGTAAGTTATACCGGTTCAGGGGCTATTTGGACATAATCAGTGCCTTAACTGCATCCACCTAGCCCCAAACCAAGCATAATTCATGTGTCATTACTTAAAGGGATGAGTTGCCAACACTGGCTCCCACGCCGCCATCCTCCACTTCCTGGATGGTCCGTACCGGCTCCAGTCACTTTTGTGGGACGCGGACAATTGTCTGCATCACAGGGCGCCTCCATACCCGATCGCAGGCGGCTGCGCAGTAAGCTGTGTCATGTGTATGGATATGGAGGGCTCCCCGTGTGATGTGGTACATTGGCCGCATCTGGCCGCTGACTGGCGGACATGACGGACTCTTGTACCAGCGTATCCAACCAACAAAGGACGGCGTTGTGGGAGTGATCCGTGTGTATGGGGCTGGAAGTTATGTATACAATCTTTTGCTATGGACTCTGGTTCCCTTTAATCGGTTTTGGTTATGTTTTGTGTAGCGCTTCACCTAGCGTTTAGTGTTTTTCTGAAGAGTCTTAAGGCTCATACACACATCAGACTATAGTGTTTGTGAAATGAAAGATCACAGACCAATCTTACCACCCTTCATGTAGTATGACAGCCATACTCTACACACTCTTTTCTATGGAGCAGAACTACACATCAGATAAAAATCTTTGCAAGATGCTGCACACACAGATGCTGTACACACCCAAAACATCAGTATCTGCAAAAGAGGTGTTCTTGCAAACATGCATTCCTGCAAATTGCAATGATCGGCCATGAGATTGGCAGATCATCATACACACGATTTAGCTGTTATCAAGCAATCTTCCGCAGATCTGCAAATCCATCCTGGTGGATCTGATCTGCAGATGAATGTTAGTGAAATCATGTGTGTATGGTGTTCGGCATATCTCATTGACTATTTTTGCAATTTGCAGGAATGGATATTTTTCAGGAGCAGATCTTTGCCAGCTACTGATCTTTTGAGTGTGTGCAGCATCTTGCAAAGATTTTGGTGTGATGGGGATTTCAGCTCCATACAATAGACTATGAAGGTATGGCTCTCATACTACATGAAGGGTGCTAAGATTGGTGTCTGATCTTTCATTTTCCAAAGACTATAGTCTGATGTGTGTATGCACCTTTAGTTGTTTGAGATTTCAAACATTCTTAAAGGGCCAAATCTCTGCTCAGCATGAGTTGCACAATTTGCACTCACGGGAAAAAGCTAGTTTTTTGACACAATCCGCTACCCAATGTAGCGAGTGGCAGTGGTCAAACTGCTGCATTAGCATTTTTTGTAAAACGCTGTGGTTTGGTGGCGATGAGTGCTCCTCAAGTAGCGTTGGATCGAATGCTAATTGCGATTGTTCATAAACCGTGTTAAGTGATGTTTTTGTCTGAATGGCCGCCAAACCACTCCTGCAAAAGGCTACCCATAATGTGCGCCATTTTGCCATTATAAGTGTGAATGAGCCCAGCTTCTCTATCCCTAAATTGTGTCAACCAGCTCCCAAGTGGTTATTTTTCTGAGTGTTAGATTTGCTGAGCATACTTTTTGTGCGGATTTGCAGGATGAAATGGCGTTGCAAATCCAAATGGCAATTGCTTTTCAATGTACAGTATGCTATTGTGTTTGAGCTACTATACTCATTATAGTACATCTCAATTGCATACAGCTCTATCGCATACTAAACGCTGCAGGATGATGATTGCACGGTTACCAACATCGCATCGCTATTGGCTCACACAAAGGCCCTTTTGCCACTCGCCTGCACTGTGCATTTTTTTTGGGAAAAGGCAAGGTACATGCAGCAAATGGAAACTGCAGCAGCAATTTGCAAGGGCTGTTTTTCACAATTAAATGCAATAGCGATTGGCAAGGGCTGTTTTTCACAATTAAATGCAATAGCGATTGGCTTACAATTGCCATTTGCAATCACAACCAAATTGCAGGGTAGTGGAAAAAGGACCTAAGTGTGGTGACCCACCCCACTCAGATTCAGCCCTTTAGCAGTTCCCTTTTATACGACATGCAATTGTAAGCCACACATGTCAAGATGGATAACGAAGTTAATGGTATTTTGCAGTGTGAATTTGCAATTGTATTGTGGAAATGTTTGCTGTTTGACTGCCTGCACCAGCATGCATCCAGTTTTGATGATATGTCATATAGTTGTGTTTAGTGTCTGCATGGCTGTTGGTGTTGGTGGTGTGATTGTTACATATGTACATAAGGCCAGTCTGTAATGTATGAATTGGTACAAGGCACAACTCTCAGCTCTTCCTGAATCCGCACTTCCGTATGTTGGATGTGTCAAACCGCTAATTGATTGTTCAAGATGTGTAGGCGGACATATGTGTAAGGTTGCATGCAATCCCATTTGGCTGCTTGTGCTGTTGATAATTTGCCTATGGTCCTTGGACACAGGCCCTGAGCAAGCATGCATGAGTGCATGGATTTGTGTGACTAATTTGGTGTACCTTTATGTGTTTGTGTGTTGGAACAGTATAACTAATTCATACATATGCATCAGCAGGGCAGGTGTGCTGGTTTGTGTTTTTACTTGGTCTTACAAATGGCATTCAACAAATCACTCTCAGTTGATGACTTCTCGTTTTTAAAGTGACCCTGTACACTGAGTGATTGACATTGTTTTGGATTACCTCAAACCCAGTGAAGCTACAGGGATATTGAGGCTGCCACAAGTGTTGTGATTACAATAGCACAAAATGGCTGCATATCATGCTTTAGTCACTGTAAGTTTGGGAAACATAGGCCTAAACCACGGGGCCACATAACCCCTGGTATTGTGTTTGTTATTCTAATTTGATTACAGTTGTATTGTAGAAGTGGACAGACATCTCTGTTTGCTTATGGTATGTAGCAAACCTGAATGTATCCCAAACGTTGCAACAACACTTTTCCCTTTCAGAACATAACAAGCAATGCTATGCTCCATTTTGTTTTCAGGTAACAAGGAGTCCTTTGCGCAGCCATTTTATGATGACTCCTGCAGAACAGTAAAGGTGCCTACACATGTCAGATCAAAGTCTTTTTCAAATGACATTTCTCCTCGCAATTTTAAGACCTTCCATGTAGTATTAGGGCCATACTCAACACGGTCTCATCTATGTAGCTGAACTACCCATCATTTAAAAATCTTTGCAAGATGATGCACACAAAGATGTAGGACACATTAGAAACATAATTAGCATCTAAATATCACTTCCTGCTATCCGTTGCTGCTAAATGCATTTCAAATTGATATCTGCACATCTCAGAGACACCTTGTTGAAGGGACAATTATCTGCAGTTCCAATCAACCAGGTTGTATATGCACATCTGCATACAATTGTGTGATCTGCACATGATGGCCCATTAAAGAACGTGTGTGTGAAATCGGCAGATATCATAGTCTTTGAATGTATTTTGCATCAACTGAATTTGGCCACATACTGATCTGTTGCATGTGTCCAGCATCTTTGTGTCCATCCTCTTTCTAAGTTTTGTATGTGAGGTGGAGTTCAGCTCCATAGTCTAGACTCTGAAGGTATGTCTCTCATACTACATGGAAGGGGGTAATATTGGTCTGTGAGCTTTCATGTGGCCCACACTTTGAACTGACGTGTGTACACACATTAAAGGCTGCAGTAGTGTGTGAATTCGACATTACAAAGGTGCATGCAGTATGTGTCGGGTTAAAATACTAGCATGTGAAGTGCATGTTGAATGTTTGCCACTGGATCCCAGTCACACAGACAGGATTATCAGGATAGTGCAGACTGTTTAGTTGTAGTGGTCTAATTATTTGTTGTTGTTTTTTGTTTGTTCAACATAGCCTTGGTACCGGTGGTGGTCCCCCCGCATCCCTGACGTTACTGGATTATGAGCAGGTGGTTGAGCCACATTTGATGACTGAGGCCCTGCATGGCATCCGGGGTGGGTACGATGCTGACGCGCCAACCTCCGCAGCTTCGGATGAGGGTAATTCATGATGCTGTTTTCTTGGAAAGTGAACACGTGTTTGAGTATGCTTATGACATTTATAATGCTTTTTTTCTCTCTGTCCAAATTGTAGGTGAAGGTGGGTCTGGCCTTCAGGCTCATGCTGGAGTGTCAGCTAGCATCCCACAATCAGTAGAGGGCCCATCACCTTCTGCCCAAAATCCTGGTGAGTTTCCTGTGTATGTAGAAACTGCTGTTGAAGAAGGCAGTGGAGGAGCAGCCTGTGTTGCCTAGTGTCCTAACCTTTGTGTTCCTCTTCCTTTGGTGTAGCTGTTGTTCGCTCTGCTGCTGCTGCTGCCTCGGGGACAGATGCTGGACTGTCTTTTCTGCCTGGCCAATCTGTGGCCTTACCTCCGCCAGAACTAAGTGCTGGTGAGTTTCCTGTGTATGTAGAAACTGCTGTTGAAGAAGGCAGTGGAGGAGCAGCCTGTGTTGCCTAGTGTCCTAACCTTTGTGTTCCTCTTCCTTTGGTGTAGCTGTTGTTCGCTCTGCTGCTGCCTCGGGGACAGATGCTGGACTGTCTTTTCTGCCTGGCCAATCTGTGGCCTTACCTCCGCCAGAACTAAGTGCTGGTGAGTTTCCTGTGTATGTAGAAACTGCTGTTGAAGAAGGCAGTGGAGGAGCAGCCTGTGTTGCCTAGTGTCCTAACCTTTGTGTTCCTCTTCCTTTGGTGTAGCTGTTGTTCGCTCTGCTGCTGCTGCTGCCTCTGGGACAGATGCTGGACTGTCTTTTCTGCCTGGCCAATCTGTGGCCTTACCTCCGCCAGAACTAAGTGCTGGTGAGTTTCCTGTGTATGTAGAAACTGCTGTTGAAGAAGGCAGTGGAGGAGCAGCCTGTGTTGCCTAGTGTCCTAACCTTTGTGTTCCTCTTCCTTTGGTGTAGCTGTTGTTCGCTCTGCTGCTGCTGCTGCCTCGGGGACAGATGCTGGACTGTCTTTTCTGCCTGGCCAATCTGTGGCCTTACCTCCGCCAGAACTAAGTGCTGGTGAGTTTCCTGTGTATGTAGAAACTGCTGTTGAAGAAGGCAGTGGAGGAGCAGCCTGTGTTGCCTAGTGTCCTAACCTTTGTGTTCCTCTTCCTTTGGTGTAGCTGTTGTTCGCTCTGCTGCTGCTGCTGCCTCGGGGACAGATGCTGGACTGTCTTTTCTGCCTGGCCAATCTGTGGCCTTACCTCCGCCAGAACTAAGTGCTGGTGAGTTTCCTGTGTATGTAGAAACTGCTGTTGAAGAAGGCAGTGGAGGAGCAGCCTGTGTTGCCTAGTGTCCTAACCTTTGTGTTCCTCTTCCTTTGGTGTAGCTGTTGTTCGCTCTGCTGCTGCTGCTGCCTCGGGGACAGATGCTGGACTGTCTTTTCTGCCTGGCCAATCTGTGGCCTTACCTCCGCCAGAACTAAGTGCTGGTGAGTTTCCTGTGTATGTAGAAACTGCTGTTGAAGAAGGCAGTGGAGGAGCAGCCTGTGTTGCCTAGTGTCCTAACCTTTGTGTTCCTCTTCCTTTGGTGTAGCTGTTGTTCGCTCTGCTGCTGCCTCGGGGACAGATGCTGGACTGTCTTTTCTGCCTGGCCAATCTGTGGCCTTACCTCCGCCAGAACTAAGTGCTGGTGAGTTTCCTGTGTATGTAGAAACTGCTGTTGAAGAAGGCAGTGGAGGAGCAGCCTGTGTTGCCTAGTGTCCTAACCTTTGTGTTCCTCTTCCTTTGGTGTAGCTGTTGTTGGCTCTGCTGCTGCCTTGGGGAGTGATGCTGCAGTGGTTCTGCTGACCCTCCAATCTGTGGACTTATCTCCGGCAGGAGCAAGTGCTGGTGAGTTTCCTGTGTATGTAGAAACTGCTGTTGAACAAGGCAGCCGAGGAGCTGGCTGTGTTGCCTAGTGTCCTAACCTTTCTATGTGTGCTCCTTTTTGTGTAGCTCATGTGATTTCTGGGTCGAGTGTGGATGAGGGCCTGCAGTCTGACTCATGGCAACAAGAGGAGGCTTCCCATGGAGCAGCAAGTGCTGGTGAGTTTTATGTGTTAGTATACGTCCTTGAGGCAAAAGGATATGAAGAGGGATTTGCTGGCTAACATATCTTCCTTGTGAAAACACTGTGACAGTGTAGCATGTGGCCGGTGGAGAGGTGTGTGGGTAATGTTCCCAGTCAATACATCTCAAAGCATGCAGCTAATCTGCCACAAAGGACCTTTCAATGGCTCTTGAATGGCAAGTGACACATGGGTTGGTGAGGTAGTGAGTGCACATGAGCATATACGCCTTTGTTAAGGATTTGCTAGTGCCTGACTCCATTCTTTTTCTTGTATGATCTACAATGCTCCATGTCCAACCACACCTACATGGCATGGCATTTTGCAGGGACTATCAATTTTGACCAATAGGAATGCTGCCATTGGAGGTTAGATGTTGTAATTCACATTGAAAGAAGGAATCTCTGAATGCAAACATTAATCCTCTACATGGCGTTTGATTTTGTGTAAGATATGTTGTTGGTATGGTGAAATAAACAGACAACATTCACTATTAAGTTTCAGCAATGCATTGGTACTGACCTTGGGTGTGTGAAGCCTCATCAGCCTTCAGAGGCTTCCCACCTTTTCCTCTGTCGTTGGTGGTGCAGGGCAGGGAACCCAGAGCTGACCATTTGTTTATTTGGGCAATGTTACCCTTTTGCCCCTCCAGTGGGGGCACTTTAGTGACGATTATAATTGTGATTGTTGTGAATAGGCATTTTCCGTGCTTCACACTGTAGTATGCTGGCCACTTGTGTCTGAGCATTACAGTTGCTGCATGGCGAATGCCTATTGTAGTCAATTTCTGTCAAGAGGACCCGTACTGTGCATGTGGTTGCGTGTGCTAGGTTCCGAGGTCAATAGCAGTTGGTTGAGGAGGATAGTGTCCACCACCATGGGACGGAGGAGGGGGGAAACGGTTAATAGGATCCAAAGCCTTGATACACCACAGGTGGTTCCCCCCCCCCCCCACCCCCCCCATGGTAATGTTTTGGCAAGACTGGTTCCATGTAACCACCATGGAGGCTGTCCATGTACTTTACAGTGAGAAGCACATACAAATTAGATATGTGTATTTTGTCTGTATGTGCTTCTCACTGTAGAGTCCATGGCCAGCCTCCATGGTGGTTACATTGAAGCAGTATATATGTATGTCGATGTCTCCAATCAATCAAGGTGAAGATAATAGTACCATGTACCTGAGTCTGCAAACCGTACATTAAAGGGTGCCAAAAGGAACAGCTGGCATATACTGGTATTTTTGAGAGCACATCCAACCAACAGATCACTCAGGGCAAACATTTGATGATACAGGGATTGTATGGCTGGCTTCACTGGCAACAGAATGTGATTGTATTTCAGTATGAAAATGATCAATATCTGTGGAGATGCTGCCAATGCCTTGTGGTTTCCACACACACCACTCATACATTACCAGCTCTGCTGAGCGGTAGTCCCCCTCTGTCCCTGTTGCTTCTTCTCTGCGCTGGCCTCCATCTGCACTTATTGGTGCTTTACTTTTAAACAGAGGGTGGTGTAGTGTGTCAAGTTTGTGCCGTGCCAGGAAGTTATATGAAGCAGCAGTCAAGTGCTGCACAAAAAGCTGGGGGGGGGGGGGGACACAGGGTGACTTGTGCTGTCAGTAGCCGGGAATGTTTTGCTGCTACTGTCATCCATTTGAGTGCCACTATAGAGCCACTCCCAAAGGCCCTGTCAATTTTTGAAATGTTATGCATGTATTGATTGAAAGTAAAGATTTGACTACAACAATAGTGTAGGCAGTGTTTGGGCACTGATTTCACAGCATATTCCATCACACTCAGGGATGCAGCTGTATATAACCGGCACTCTAGTTTTGTGATTTGTGGCCTTCAAAAGTCAATAGCATTTCCTTTGGAACTAAATAAGTTGCATGACTTTGCTGTTTGTGTGTCCCTAATATTTAGTGCAACTGCCCCTGAAGAAGCATGTCGATCATGTGCTGTGGTCAAAGTTATCAAGGATTTGAGACATCTCATTTGACCATGAAGACAGGCTAATACATCATCAGCACTGTTAAGCAACTGTTATTGTTTTCAAGGAAACATCCATATTAGTCCATATCCCTCTCAATCTGGTTTTCCTTTAAAGCCGCATCACACGCTTTGCAATGTTATGCAGTACATTAACTTTCGGGTCAGGAAACGTATTTCTTTGTATTAAACATTGCGGGCCATTGTGACAGTATGTAAATGCAAAAGTGATGGTTTGGATTTGTTTTCTGTTCATTTTCAACTATAGCTCACACTGACTCAAATCATGATGTTGTCATTGTGTTGGAGCCTGTGCATGCTGACCCGATTTTTTAATTTCTTGTATTTGTAATGTCTTGTTTTTTGGGAAAGGTTGTTTGGGTTGTTGCAAACTTCGACTTAGAAACCATTTACTCTTCTCTTCCTAGGTGATGAAATGTCACTGCCTAGTGGCACGGATGGGATGGGTGAATTGCCAGGGCCAAACCTCAACCTTCATGTCTCTGCAGAATCCAACACCACTATACCTATTCTGTCACCAACGTCTGACCAGGCCAGCTCCGGCACCTCCTCCCATTCCACTAATTACACGCGGGCCGACTATAATAACGACCGGTGGCATTCCCGGCAGTTTCTGCAGGCCCAACAGGACTATCGGGGACTCATGGAGGAACACATGGCCCGGTTCCACCAGGACTTTCTCACCTTCAATCGTACTGCTACGGACATGGGGGGAAATGTGCAGAGACTGGCCAATGCTGGAGTGGGCCAAGAGGCGATCCACCTGCGTTTGGCCGAGGGTCTTGATCGCCAGAACTTAATTCTGAGCCGGATGGCTCGGGTTGGGGAAACCCAAAATGCGATCTTGGGGCGGTTGGCTGATGGTGTTGAGCGTCAAAACCTCACTCAAGCCAGAATGGCTGAAGCCATTGAAAGGCAAAATGAAATATCTGAACGCCAGAATGCTTTGCTCAACCAAATTTTGAATAAATAATTTTTGGGGCCACACATTGCAGTTCCATTTTTTTTCTTTTGGGGGTATACCTTATTAAGAGTGTTAATCTTTAAAAAACATGCATCTTATTAGGTTCATACATTACTGTCCTTTGAAGAGTACTTTGTTGAAACCAAACAATTCATACTGAGGTATGGCCACCAATAGATTAGTTGACATTGTGTAGGGCGACTTTTTGTCCCCCAAATGTTTTGAGAACATTCACTATGTCCTTACTTACACATTGACTATTGGAATATTATAATGCTGTCTGAGTGTGAAGTTCTCAGCCATCATTGTAGTTGGGCGCTTGGTACTGTGACCATGCCAATAGGTTATGTATAACAAGTTGACCACACACTGCAGAAAGCATTGGCCTGAAGGCCCACAAACAGTGAAATGGATGTAAATTAAAATCAGTCTCACTTTAATGTATGTTGCCTGAGAATACATGCACTGTTGGTGGCCCGTGTGGCGAGGGAGTTTGAACTGTGCATTATGCTGGATACACACGGTGCGTTTGCGCACTCCATTTTCCCGTCAATTGGTTTTTTGCAAACATGGCCAATGAGGAAAATGGAGTGTGCAAACGCAGCGTGTGTATCCAGCATGAGGGGTTTGGATAAAGAGAATGAGGCCAGTAATGTAACCAGAATCTCCTGATCATGTGTAGTGAAGGAAGCCTAAGTTGTAGCAACTATAGAACAACAACACAATGCTGACCACAAGTGTAGAATTAGAAAGATATATTTTAAAATTTCCCATTAAAATAAAATCAAAAGCCGAAGAGGCAAAAATATAAAACTATATACACACACAATAAATAACTATATACACACTATATACAAATATATACACAATATATACAAATATATATGTTATAATTTAAGTAGGCCTCAGTTATTTGGACTGAGTTAGTCAAAAAGGCTTGATGAGCAGACCTGTCCTTTAAGGGGATTTTCTCTGAAGAGAGAAAATCTGCAGTTCTGTCAGCAGAACTAGAACATACCAAGAAGCTGTTCTGAACAAGGCCGCGGGTCTCTCTGACCTGGGCATGTACCACCACCAGAACAGAAAACATTGGCCATGTTTACAAAACATCCACATTCCTGTAAGTAAAGGAAAGGTGACATTAAATATTAATCGAGTAGGCGTGTAAGATGACACCACGAGTAGGGTCCACCAATAAACTGGTTTAGGGGGTGGCGAAGGTGATGTCATATTTAACTCTTTCCTAGTCGCTATTAAAGGTTGAGGGAGCTATGAGAGCTCACTTCTGCTCTTGACTTTCACGCTAGCTCGCCAGGCTGACTGGGACTCTTAAACATGTTATTCCTTCTGTAATCTGATATAATGTATGCTGTACATAGATAGTCTAGATGTAACAGAGTAGATACAAGAAGACCTGGGTATCTTCAGTAGGATAGATACTCAAGTAGCTGTAACGCAACATGGAAGTCTGCTTTGCCAGGAGATGAATGTATCTATCTGTATTCCTGTTTCCTGAATAAATAACGTAAACATTGGAAAAAGCCTGAGGAAGTCTATATTCTGTTTGCTGTGTGGAGAGTCAAGTGATCTCACAGTCTGTGAGACGATGGTGTCGAAGCAAGGTGATAAGAACAGTTTATAACAATTGGTGCCTGAAATCCTTCCCTGCCTAAATATACAGGCAGACGGGGCCGGGGCCAACGGAAAATGGTTTCAAGATATTCCACAGCAAAACAAGCGGAATAGACGGACACGGACTGTAAAGCTTATCACGCTGATACTGATAAGCTGGTGTGAGAGTGTGCATTGCGTGAGCCAAGCAAGCACACGACGGGCTGCTGCAATTCGTGGAAACCAGCGGCGAACCGCGTGGATGTTAAACTTTGACTGGAAGTGCACATCAGTCATAGCCAAAACCGGGTCGCAGGTGACTGGAAGCTCCGAGGCCGGCTGGCAGCTGCCGCTGGAGATCGATCCGCTGAGCCAGTGTGGGTACACAGAGATGGCTCAGTAATTCCAGGGGGTCCACTCAAGGTTCGTGAAGTTGCCACAAGCTGGTCGAATTCGCAGGCTTACAAAGTCTTCTGCTCAGGCAAGTATAGCGTTTCGTTTATTTGGTTTTGTAGCAATGTTTGTGGTCTGTTATATATGTTAACAGTCTGCATGATGTGTTTTTTTCTACAGCTGTGTGTTATCTTTCTGTGTTATGCTAAAGTGTGGGCAGCGTATATAGTTTCGTTTTCTCTCTGGGCAGTTCTGGGCTGGGAGGGATGCCAGCGATGTTTGTTTTTATCTCGTGCTCTCTCACGCAGATGGTGGATAGTGGGGAGGGCAGTTAGGGGGAGGAATGGAGGGAACATAGTTGGGATAACGAGAGCAGCCCAGAATAGTGGGGATACTGGTTCAAGTCAATGCTATTAGTTCGTTAGTGCTACGTGATGCTTCTGTAATCTCAGCATGATTCAGTGTCATGGGTTTTATTGGCTTTTTTTCTGGCGGATCGCAGAGCGTAGGTTTAGTGGGAAGGGGGGCCAATACAGTGCATCATCCCACCCCCCTCTCTACAGATTGGGGGAAGCACGGTTGAGGTTTGTGTCCGCGGATATCTGTTAACAGCTGGAATGATTTGTTAAGTTTCTGTCACTCCGCATTCCAGGCAAAGGTTTATGATATGAGTAAAGGTCGGTGTAGTTGTGGAGAATTCCTTCTGTTCAGGATGTTTTGTTTCAGCTGTCATAAGATCGGAGTTCTGTGGGAAGCTTTTGAGTGCACGGGGTTGGGTGCATGTTTTTTTTTCCTCCATCTACATGTCCAAGATGATTTGCGTTTTTTCTGGGAGGAAGATAGGAAATTTCACACACTGCGGTGTCTGTTTTGCAGGTATACGAGAAAAATATATATGCTGAAATGTTTAGTGTGCATATGCCTTGTATGTTCTAACTGTTTTTTTTTTCCTGATGTGTATAGGGTTAAGCGGTTGCTACGGGAGATTGATAGCAGCCATTTTGGCTGGCAGTCCAGGACTCAAAATGGCGGCAGTGGAGAGAGCCCGCCCCCGAGAGTCATGGCCCCCACACGTCATGGCAGGGGGGAGGAGGGGCTGGGGGATCCACGTCACGTCAGGCTGTGCTCGCGGCTCCGGGCAGAGCAGCTGAAAGGGAGGGGGGTAGAAATACAGAGACATTCTCCTGTGTGTCTCGGTTCTCACAGTATTTCCCCAGAGCTTTTCCCTGGGTCCATGGAATTCCAGAATAGGAAGTGTTTCCCAGCTAGGTGCAGGGAATCACGTAGCAGTACTGATCAGAAATGGGTCTGTACTGTGTTGCTTATGGGAGTATTCCTGTGAGTGGGGCACCTTAATGGGTGGTGCAGCATGAGTTCCCAATAGGAAAGGGGGGACAGTGCATCAAGGGGGTGCCGGAGGTGGAAAAAAAGGGAGTTGACCAATCCGGGTTTCCGGTAACGTTTTTTTTCCGGTTTTTGTCGTGGACAGGGCCAGAGCTTGACTGAGAGGTCTATGCTGGGCTGGGGCTGTTTTTTTGTGCGTTTTTTTTGTTTCGTCCACTGATTGGTCAAATATGTTTTTTCCAGCTCCTATCAATTGTAGCACAAAGAACAAGGACTGACAACAGTTCATGGGGCAATTATACAGATGATAAAATTGCCGTTTACAGAGTGACAGTGTATCAGTACGCTGTTTGCCATGTGACTACCTACCAAGTGGGCATTCAGGGATCTGCATACAGGCATGTGACGCTGGTATGCTTAGCCCTGCACCCTGTGTAGTTTAAGTGTAAAGTGCTCCTTCCTACAGGGAGGCAGCCAGTTTTTGGTAGTTTAGGTGGTGGCACGGCAAACATTGATCAGAGGGTACAACACACAGAACTTCTAGCAGAGCTGGTATCGCAATGAAGTTCTAGATAAGTTAATGCGACCATGAGTAAGTGCATTGCAGGCTCACCTGCAAAGCAGCATCAGGTGTGGCATCCGTAATCTGTGCATGCGACGGCCGCGCATGGACAGATAAGGGGGGATGTGGAGTGAGCTGCAATGGGGTGAGAGCTTCCAAAGGGGAAGCGAGCTTCCAAAGGTGAAGTCCGCGGGAGCATATTTTAAACAGGTGAGTACTGAGGATAGTACTGAGGTAGGGGGGTGAAGTTTAACTCCAATCTACCAATAAGAGTAAACAGAGTTCATGAGAACCATAAAGCAACGAGATCAATTACGATATATATTGATCAATCTAAAGTGTAAAGAGTACAAGCCGCAGGGCGAATCCCAAATCATTAATAAGAATTGATTTGTTTGTATTTCGATTTCAGGTGTTTGGCAATATGGAATTGAGACAGCTGCAGTGCTGGCAGCAAAGATGGAGATGTCAGTCGGATACGCGAAAGGTTCCAGATGCCAATCTAAGCTTGGAGAACAGTGAGATTCCTGAGATTGGAAAGAGACTAAAACACGAGATTCCTGAGAGTGGAAAGAGACTAAAACACGAGATTCCTGAAATGGGAAAGAGACTAAAAACTGAGGTTCCTGAGATCGGAAAACGTCTAAAAAAACTGTCTGAGCAAAGCATAGTGCAAATTGCCAATGTTTTTCTTTCCCAGGGTGGTGCTTTTATAATGAAGGGTACCATGCTGATGGTGATCCTAGGTTGCCATTTCGTCCTAGGAGAACGAAGAGAGGACATTCTCGGGTATAATAAGGGGTTAATGAGAACACAAGTGCCAGGTGCAGACAAATTTCATGGCACAATGTGGGTGAAAGGTCTGAAGGGTCAAGTGTGCGGGCAGTGGGAATTTAATGGCAGTATAAATCTGCTATTGAATGCCACACTCCCAGAATCAATGCACCGATCCAAAGGTTTGTTAAAAGGTACATTGCAGTATAATGGGTACATGCAAAAGGTGGAGTGTGTGATTCAGGGGTACCTTGTCTTGGTTATGCAGAGTGAGATGGTTCCAGATTGGAGAGGAACGAACAGGAGGCGTCAATTCTCTTACCAGAGAGACGCAGGGGACAACATCACACTCTGGAGCTACCAACAGAGAGTGCCTCTGAAACAACTATACACACGTAAAGGCTGGAAAGCCAAGGGTGGGAGGTTCTCGAAACAAGAAGTAAAAATCGAGATCAAGCCACATTTCCAGGTGACAAAGAGGGTGGGGAGAGCGGTCCCGGGGGAGGAAAAGCCCACACAGAGAACCCCATCCACACTACATGGGTCACAACAGGGGACGATATTACACAGTCCATATGCAGCAGCTTATCCTCATGATAGTTGGGTAAGTGAAGAGGTACTCTTAATTGAAAGATTGCAGAGAGTACAGTCTTCCCGACCTCAGGTACATAGTGAGTCTTCCCGACCTCAGGTACATAGTGTGCCTCAGGACATAAGGGGGGAAGAGGTCCAATCAGGACAGCTGGGGACATATTGGGTCAGCGAAAGATTGGACAAGGGGAGGTATATTAATTTTTCTGGAGAAGGATCTTTTGCATGGCAGCTTCGAGATGTTTGGGTGAACAAATGGAAACGGTGCAACATTCCTTTAGGCACCGCCACTTCCTTAGTTCCCACCTCAACCCGTGTCTTACACCAGGACCTGAGAGGTCAACCTTTTTTGGTGCTAGACAGGGAGGTGAAACAAGTAGAGTTGTCCTCATGTGGGCAATTCTTGCAGAAGTACCTGCGTTGGCTGGGGCAAGTCAAATTTAGTGAAGATGCCTGCAGGCTCAATAACGCAGAGTGCGAGGCTACCATTCAAAAGATCCACCCTGAAGCCCAACCGATAGTTCCGGTGGCGGAAGGAAAGGTTTGGTTTTTTAACATAAGGTCTAATGATACATTCAAGGTATATTCTCATAATTGTTCCGATAAGGGGGAGTTTCCAAGGGGAACATATTGTGTGAGTGGAGATCCCATATGGATCCTGTCATCCAGGTTTGATGACGTTGTTTCTCAAATTGTTAAGAGAACTCTAAAGGTCAAAGTTTCACGGGTAGTTCCCGTCCTGAAAGAGAACACAACATGGGACAAAGGGGAACATGGTTTGATCCAAGACGGCCACATGTTGTTACAAAGGTTAAACAAACAGTACACTAAGTTAGAGGTAAGATTTCACCATGATACAGGTGATCTTAACGAGGTAGAACACAAACATGAGCAGGTGAGTTCCAGTCTGCCCTGGTGGACAAAGGTTCCGGTGATGTTCCAGGGACACTCGGACGGGGCATCTGCAGTTCCAAAGTTCTTTCTGCACCCACTGGTCGTCTGGATGGGGATGACAACTTTAGGCATCGTTATCCAGGTGAGGTTGCGGGTTAAAATTACGTAAAATAAATTAACCGGTCCAGAGATTGGTGCCTCATAAACAATCTCCGGAACCAATAGTTTAAATTAAGGGATATACAGGGTTACGTGTATAGGTTTAGTAGTACCTAGGAGCTGATTGTATAAAGGCGCTCTTTTAGAAGGCACCTGGCACTGCTCCGTTTTGTAACAACCAAACGAGTTTCACTTTTCTGTGGTCATGCAAGTTTGTGAGTGATACGCAAGTGACGCAAATGCTGAGCATGTGGTATTGAGGGACTTAGAAGTAGGGCATCCCCAGAGAGCCTGGTTACAGGAAGACCAAGAGGTCTTGTTCTCTCTCTTCCAGGAGTAACCGCCTAGAGCAGAGAAGTTGTGTGAGCACGAACATCGAAAAGTGAAACATAAAAGAAACCAGGTACTGGGAGGTTCAGACGCTGGGATCTGCGGGTCAAGCCGTTTTAGGGGGGATTGTTATAATTTAAGTAGGCCTCAGTTATTTGGACTGAGTTAGTCAAAAAGGCTTGATGAGCAGACCTGTCCTTTAAGGGGATTTTCTCTGAAGAGAGAAAATCTGCAGTTCTGTCAGCAGAACTAGAACATACCAAGAAGCTGTTCTGAACAAGGCCGCGGGTCTCTCTGACCTGGGCATGTACCACCACCAGAACAGAAAACATTGGCCATGTTTACAAAACATCCACATTCCTGTAATTAAAGGAAAGGTGACATTAAATATTAATCGAGTAGGCGTGTAAGATGACACCACGAGTAGGGTCCACCAATAAACTGGTTTAGGGGGTGGCGAAGGTGATGTCATATTTAACTCTTTCCTAGTCGCTATTAAAGGTTGAGGGAGCTATGAGAGCTCACTTCTGCTCTTGACTTTCACGCTAGCTCGCCAGGCTGACTGGGACTCTTAAACATGTTATTCCTTCTGTAATCTGATATAATGTATGCTGTACATAGATAGTCTAGATGTAACAGAGTAGATACAAGAAGACCTGGGTATCTTCAGTAGGATAGATACTCAAGTAGCTGTAACGCAACATGGAAGTCTGCTTTGCCAGGAGATGAATGTATCTATCTGTATTCCTGTTTCCTGAATAAATAACGTAAACATTGGAAAAAGCCTGAGGAAGTCTATATCCTGTTTGCTGTGTGGAGAGTCAAGTGATCTCACAGTCTGTGAGACGATGGTGTCGAAGCAAGGTGATAAGAACAGTTTATAACAATATACACACACAATATACAAATATATACACACACAATATCAAAATATATACAAATATATACACACACAATACAAAACTAGATACACACAATAAGAAACTATATACAGCAGATGAACCGAACAAAATTTGTAAACAAAACTATTTACATCAGTCCGAGTCGGACAGGGCCCCCTGCAACGTTGCAGCCAGCTGGGCCAATTGCCTGGCAATGGCTGCCAATTCCAAACGTCCTTAAAAAAAACACCACAAAACCAAAGTTAGCTTAAAAACAATATGCATGACAACTGGCAGGAAGTAATAATAATGGGTAAACTTACTGCGGCGTCTTCGGCTAGGCTGTGGAGCTGCAGCTGGTGCTGGGGGGCCTTCCGGGGCCACAGCCACATCCGGTTGGGCTCCCAGGCCTTCGGCCTCAAGATCTGGTGGCCCAACTTCAGGTGGGTCTTGGGCTGGCCCACCTTCTTCCCCCACATCCCCCGGAGGTGGCTGGTGAGGAGCCTCGTCCGAGTTGTCGTCATCGCTGGGATCCCAGCGGTGTCGGCGGGGTGGCATTTCTGCATCTATACAGACCAAAATAAAAACATACCTACTTAAGGGCCATGCAACATGAAAGGTGGTAACTTTTTTGTTTCTTGGCTAAGGGTTCCCAGCCATTATATAGTAAGGAGCCAGCAATACAGCCATACAGAATGCTACCCCGCCCCCCCTAATAGTGGGTCTCAAAGCAGACATGTGCCAGATATGTACAGCTATTATTAAGGATTCCATCATCCTGTAGGTCCGTTCTTGGATCATTAAGGGGCCTGTGGCAACTGGTACTTAAGTGTTTAATCCACTTAAGGGTGATCAGCACTGTTTAACACCACACAATTCGTACACCTCTTGATTGTGTAAAGAAGTATATTGCTAACTAGATGTAACATTACACAATGCTTACCAAATGTACTATGACATTGTGCAGAATCTATGTCGTATAAGGCAACTTGATTAAATGAATTACGTAGCCATTTCCCTTACATTATTTTGAACTGGTTTGAGTGTCTGCAAAATATTTAATCATCAGTGGGGCCAAATACAATAATCAGCCATCAATCAAACCTTGCCTATAACGTTTCTCCCTGTTAGTTTGCTTTATCAATGCACATGGATGTGTGTGAAATAATTTGTATCTTCCCACAAAGCAAGTTATGGTTTGAGAATGATGCTGCAGAGAACACACCTGTAGTACTGGTGTATGGCCAATCACACAAACACTCGCTGCTATATCTGTAGTGCTATTTAATGGTTACATGCAATGGTGTGTCCTTGGCAGTGGCCTCGCTAAGGAGCTGTGGGCCCCGATGCAAGTTTTACAATGGGGCCCCCCAAGCACTCTATACATAACAATTGATACGGCGCACCAAAACCTGCCAATGGCAACTACAGTGTCTGAGGTGCAAGAAGGGGATGGGGATCAGTTCATTAATGATTACTACTATTCAAAGTATCTATAGAAGTGATTATTATGATCACAGGACCAATACAGAGCTAATACTGTAGTTGAGGGTGGGCCCTTAGGGGCCCCTCTGGCCCAAGGGCCCCGATGCGGTTGCTCCCGCTGCACCCCCTATTGCTACGGCCCAGGTCAAAGGCATGAAGGGATCTGCTTGGCCTATAACGAATATTGACCATTTCTTACACAACAGTCTATCAAACATAGGTTTCAACATCACTTTAATGCTAAGAGATGCATGCTCGTTCCTGTGCTCGTTCCTGTGCTGTAGGTAATGAGCCCACATAAAACCTCCCCATGCAATATGCATTGAGGTTCCTTTGGGCCACAATTTGGCCCACATAAACACACAAAAAAACATGGCACACACACTAATTACATATGGACCGGTAAATTACATATTTATATTACCAGCGGCCATCCATCATAATGCTGATCGCTCATATATATTACTTACCAGGAACATGCTCCCGGCGGACCTCTCGGACGAAGCTCCGCTCCCGACGCTTCATGTCGGACCACCTCCATTGGATCTGGGGAATGCTCTGGCGGAGCTCACGCTGCAGCTCCACCATCACCCGCCTCTTCTCATACATGTCCGTCATGCCATCATAGTTGGTACGGAGGAGTGTCTGTAAGAGAAACAAGATTGGGATTAAATTCACATTTCAAATGAAAGTATAGCTGAGATAGACATGTGTATGTACAGTGGGTAGCACACACATAACCAACTATGCTGTGTTCCTTTTCACTTTCTGTGTCTGAAAGAGTGACATATGTGGTATTTTAAGTGGGTGACTCACTCCTGAGTCTGTACTGACACTGATTGGATTGTTGTTCACTCTAATTGAATGTATTGTATTATAACTCATTATCTGGATAGTAAGTAGTTAATATTAATTTGCTGGTTGCAGTGAGGCAACTCGCACTTGCTGTGTGAGTCTGAAATGAGTGAGCCACTTAACAAACACCACATTTTTCAAACACAGAATGAGAACAAACACAGCATTGTTGCGTGTCTGCTACACACTGTACATTACACATGTTTGACCTGAGAGTTTGGGGATCTTTATGTTGGCTAATGCAAATAACGTTAATTGGTGAAGTTAATACATACATTTCCTACAATGTCACCCCGTCGGTTTAACAAAATAGTCAAAGTTTGGTTAAGTTACACAAACATTACCCACACACAACCAATTCCTCATATTTGATTGAGGACCTTTTCTCAGTGTCAGCTTGCCAGTGATATAGTAACCTAGATAAGGAGTTATGTTGGCTGCTGCTAGCGTGCCATTACCAGCGCCCACAACCATTACATACAAACTATTACTGCCTAAATAACACGTCACAAATCCCACCCAAGTCATCTGTACAAGGAGGGTAGAGTGATCTGTCGCCACAGTATTACTACGATCAGGCTACTAGTCACAAACATCATTAACAACACAGGACACCAAGGGAGAATAGGTTTGTGGTGGTGGTGCCCTCAGTGACTTAATAGCCTAAGTGGCCTCAAGCCCTTCTCACACACACATACATTCCTCTAAAGGTCGCTACAGGGGCATGAGTATTAATGTAATGGGTTAGAAACCCTTGCCTTCAGCAACTCCACATACCATGGTGTTGAAATTGTGTTGTCTGTGGCATTGACAAATGTTTCCGCAAGTTGGTGACACAGCCTTAGAGTGTGTGCCAAATACCCAGCTACATTGCATGCGTACATTTGAATACGGCGCTGGTAGACTTGGGCGCAGGATCCAGCTGTTAAATGGCTGGTCCTGCTTCTGCACAAGTCCGGGGCGTTTTAATTACTATTCCCCCTCCAGGCCGACATGGATAGTGGGGGAATGAAATAATTCGGCTTCCAGCGATTGCTGGAGGCCGAATTATTGTGTTTTTTAAGCAACTTCGGCTCAGTCTTCTGACGGAGCCGACCTTCCTCACTGAGCGCCGCTATAGACTGATTCCCATTACAGTCTATGGCGGCGCTGGTTGCGCCCAAATCTAGCAGCGCTGAAAAGCACTGCTCCGACATTGCATTCCTGCATCAACAAGGTCAGTAGCTAATTAACCACTCCCCCCCCCCCAGTGTATGTATTTAGCTGCCCATTTTTCTCTCCTTTCACTAACAGGGCTGGCCAAATCCCTACTTCCCGCAGTCCCAGGCGCTCATGGGAACGCTCACATGCACACTGCCTGGTGAGCTGGAGATCAATGAACGGGCTAAACTATGACCGGTCGTTGATGTCTCCCTTGCCATGATGCGCTGCTTCTATGAGAAGCAGTGCAATTATTGTGACCTTACAAATTTGGGCTCAGCATCGTACTACTTCCTGAAAGCGTACTTAAGAACGCTTGCAGGGCGCATCAACCAAAAGTTACTGTGGACATCTTGTGGGCAAATAGTCCAACCACACCCGAAAGCAATTTTCACATACCACTTTGTTTTTTGGCCCACACAAACATTCCATAATTCCCGGCCACAGTTCCTCAAATGTTATAATTTCATATGACCAAAGACAACAATAAAATATCTTAGGGATTGAATGTGGAAAAATGTTCTGTCAAGAGGGTATAACACTGTTACTTTCCAAACTATGCACTTGGAATGATGGATGGAGGCCAAATGGGAAAACATTGTCCTTAATTAGCACTGCAAATATTTGGATAAAAAAAGGAGATCAAGACCCAAATATCATTGGTTTCTAGGCGGGACAAATGTGCACCTACATTTCCGGGTCTTTAAAGGGAATCCGAACAGGGCATAGCCTATGGAAAGATGCAGCTAATTTGAAAGCTCTCTTTCTCCTGTTTGCAATGATATATAAACCAGCGCCATACACCTTTTATTGTTGAGTAGTTTTGCTATAGTAATGTGCGCGGGCCACATTTTGGTTGCGAAGATCGAGAAAACTAAAAGGCGTCGAATGTCGATTGAGGTGTCGGCAGAAAGAGTTAAAAAATTACTTTACAATGAAAGCCATCTTTCCATACTAAAATTGGATTACACACGGCGACATTTGTGGCTGAATGGAGCTGTTGACTTAGCAAAAATGTCGCCCTGTGTAATACAAGATCACTATGGCAAGATGGTCATGATTGAAAAGCTATATTTCTCCGCTTTCAGACCACACCAAATTTGTCATTCTACGCCTTTTAGTTGTCTCCATATTTGCAAGCCACATTTTTGATGCGGCTATTACAATCCTGAACATAGCAAAACTGAAAAGGCATAGGGCGGCGGTGTATATTTAATTTGAACGAGAAGAAAGAGAGCTTTACATGATATTCATCTTTCCATACTTTATGCACTGCTCGGAGTCCCTTTAAATACAGTACCATGTTTGTTTGAACTACTATATTTGGCCTAATGAGGGCCAAACTATTTGGACACACATTTTGGGCAAATTCCCCATTACAACATATGAAAAAAAAAAAAAAACAATTGCCATAATGTCACACCTCACAAAACCCTATTTTGTGTGGGAATAAAAAATATTGCGTTCATTTCATTGTGAAAAGTAAAGGTAACAGTCAAAACAATTGAATGGAAGTAGCACAGAAAGGTGAAAAATTCTCTGGTGCTCAAGGGGTAACATCACTCATGGGAACAAACCATTTCACAAAGGACAAACCATTAACCACTGCCACATAATTAGCCTTTCAATACAACACTTTTCCATCCCAAAAATATACTGGGCACTGGCCCTTTAAGTACTACAAATAACATTATTAAAAGAAGCTTCTGCTTCACCAATGCCACATAACAGCACAAGACATTTTCAAGCATTAGCACATGACAACTTCATAAACCAACACATTTATAATACTGTCAGAACAAACATGCGGCTGAAATTGACACTGATCAAAATGTAGAATGCAGACAGTCAATATCATCAATCAGATCTAGAGACATGTCAACATTTAAAAAAACAACAGTCTGTGATAGAGGCAGGTTGGAACCACACCCTGATATACAGTCATGAAGAAACAAAACAACAAACAACTACATACAGACATATATACATACAGGCAAGACAACAGATACATGTAATACACAGGCACAAACTCAGATACTTACGGTGGCCAAATAAACTCGCTCACGCCTGGTGAAGTGCTGGACCATGATGTCTGAACTGTCTGCTTCCCTCTCACCAGATGAGTCACTTCCTGTCACTTCCTGTTTCCTAAGGGCGCCAACGCGCGCGTACCACGTAGCGCGCTATGCACATGTCACTGAACGCCGCGCGCACACGGTGCCCCGCGGCGTGCGCGCATACCACTCTGCGCTATACGCGCATAGGACTCTGCGCTATACGCGCATATTGCACACAACACAGGAGAGGCTGAAGTAAAAATTAAAGGGGACCTTCAGCCTAAACAAACAGACTGTCAGTTACATTAGTTAAGTTAATTAGAATAGATGGGTAATAGAAATTTTTAGCCACCCTGTTTTACAATAACAGGCAAATGTTTGTGATTCATGGGGGCTGCCATCTTTGTCATGGGGGCCCCCATCTTTTTTTTTGAAAGGAGGTGACAAGGAGCAGGAGACACAGTTCCAACTGTCCTGTGTCCTGATAAGCCCTCCCAGCTGCACACGCTAGGCTGCAAATGTCAAATTTTAAAAGTAAAAAAAAAAATAAACATTTCACCAAAACAGCAGAACGAGATAAACCACATCTGAAATCCCATCATGCTTTGCGCAGAATTAGGGGAAAATAGCCCGGCCAGTTTTCTTCTGTGCAGCTAAAAATGAGGCTTGGATAAGAGAAACAATGTTCTGATGGTGTGAAACTGGTAAGGAAACACCAGCCCTTTTCAGTGCTGAGGAGTAGATTTTTTGTCCGGAGGTTCACTTTAAAGGTAAACATACAGAGCTAATAATTAGCTACTTAGGGCCCATTTAGGCTGCTTGCACCCAGGGACATTACTGGCGCACGTTAGGGCAACCTGTAAGTAAGGCCCAACAATGTAACACGTGGCCTGTTCACACTGGCCACGTTGCATTACATGTAAGTCTGCACGTTGTAGTAAAAGTGCAGCCTGCAACGACATTTTTCGTGCCGCAAAATGCATTGGCAGCTGCCTTTTGCAATAACTATTGCGAGCAGATTCAACCCCAGTGATCACACAGTTGGACAGTGTCCAACTGTGCGATCACTGTGATTTATTCTGGTGCTAATAGTTTGTGCAAAAGGCACCTGGCAATCCATTTGGCCACAGAAATGATTTTGGGGGCGTCTATTGCGGCGTGCGTGATTTGTATGTGGATCGGCTGCGGCCAGGGAGCGCAACGCTAGTGGCGGTCATTCCAATACAGGTAGACATCACCTGACACTGCCCAATGGACACATGCAATGGCATGCAGTGTGCAAATGACATACATTATGCAGTAATTTGTGACAAATACACGTGTAGGCCACAATATACATGGACAACAGCATTGCAAGCCTATGTCCAGCGTACTATTGATATGCCAAATATTTACTCTACGCTGCAACAAAGGGAGCCAAAAAAAAAAAAAAAAAAAAAAACCATCACTCAAAAAAGTCTACAATGACTCTTCCACGCACTACATTGCCAGCCTCATCTGGCTCCTCCTCCTCATCTGGCTCCTCGTCCTCAAAGTCATCGGATTGCACTGATAAGGGTGTGTGTGGAAGCCTGTAGCCAGGGAGGTTTTGCTTAATGCAAATGTTATGTAACACAGCAGGCCACTATAATGTCAATGACCTTCTGTGGTTTGTATAACAACGCACCTCCACTGTTGTCAATGCAGCGGAAACGCGTTTTTAAGTGCCCAAAACAACGCTCTATAACAGAACGGGTACGCACATGTGCTCTGTTATAGGCCTCTTCCGCATTATTGCTTGGATGGCCAAGAGGTGTCAGAAGCCAGGGCAGGCAAGGATATCCTGCATCACCTTGAATATAATACAAAGCAAACAAATTAGTAGGGCAACATTAGACATACCGATATATATCTGACAAATGCAAAACTCCCCAAAAAAAATAAAAAAAAAAGGATCAACTTACCAAGCAACCAGCCGCCTTCACGATAAAACGCATGAAAAAAATTAAAAAGGGCAGATTCACGCAAAATATGGGCATCATGACACGAACCAGGGAATTTAGCGACAACAGAGAATATTTCCATGTCAGGGCCACACACTACTTGGACATTCAACGAATGGCCAAGCTTCCGGTTCCGATACATGTATTCATCAGCACTTGGAGGAACAAGTGCAACATGGGTGCAGTCAATGGCCCCGATGACATTGGGCATTTGGGCAAGATGGTAAAATGCCACTTCCCATTGGGCACGGGACCGAGGAAAGTGGATAAACTCTCTGCTTATCCGCCGCATGCCTATCAGGAACTGGGATATAATCCTGCTCATGGTGGACTGAGGCACCCCACAGGCAAAGCCACCCAGCCGTTGAAAGCTCCCATTGGCCAGGAACTGCAGGCAGGCAAACAACTTAGTTTGCCCACTCACAGCATGACTTCGAGATGTTAATGGCCTGAGAGAGGTCTCCAAACGAGCATACAGCTCATAAAAGGCTGCCCTGTTCAGCCTTGTCAGCCTCAGCAGTTCTCTGTCTGAAAACAACGCAACATCAATGCGTTCCGGGATGAGACGTGGAATCCGTCTCCTGCGCAGATTATAGCGGCTCATGCGGTGAACAGCCTGAGCCCCGCTCAACCAACTAGCATAAGGCTCCATCTGCAAATGAAATTGGAAAGGAAATAACAATAACAACTTTGTACTAAGTAACACTGCACATACAGGACATTTTTGACCTACCAAGGCTCAAGGCATTCACACTAGCAGGGGCCCATGAGCAGAGGGACCCCTCAGGACATCATAGTCAACTCACTGCAAATCATCATAAAAAGACACATTCATTCCAGTGTTGGCAACTCATCCCTTTAATTACTGACACATATGAATTATACAGGTTTTGTGGCTAGGTAGATGCAGTTAAGGCAATGATTCTGTGCAAATAGCCCCAGAACCTGTATAACTTAGAGTCAACTCACTGCAAATCATCATAAAAAGACACATTCATTCACATTGACACAAACAAATATGTTTGGGTTCACCTTGAAAAAAAAATGGAAGGCACAACATCAAAAAGCACTTACTTGCTCAATCACAAAATGAATCCTCACTGAATCCTCTCCTCATAAGCCAAACTTATAAAGGCCAAAAACACCTGTTAGATGTTAACTACATTATTGTATTAACATCATTAATTGATTGGGCATGCGCGGCGCCTACTTCCCATCGCGCGTAGTAGCAATGGCGTGCGCGCGCGTAGTAGCAATGGCGCGCGCGCACTGCCGTACGCGCAAAGTCAACGCTAAAACAGATGTTATTTTATTTCTAAGTTCACTTCGCGTGATGTGGACGTAGTACGCGCGATCGGAGGCATGTTCACGCGGAAACAGCTGCATCGCGCGGAGCGCCGCGTTTGCGCGCGGAGCGAGGTGCGGTTCGCGCGCACGCCCAAACTTTGCGCGCGAGGCCTCCTTTATCATGCCTAAAGTGAGTTTAGGCGTGATAAGGGCCTTTTCACCACGGTGCTAACACTTTGCACCGCTTTGTGAATCGAGCCCATAGAGTGAAAGACCTATACGGAGATGGAACTTTCAAAATTACTCCACTCTTATTCAAGCAGGTGTTTGTGCTCGTGGCAAGAAGAGAAGACTACGTGATTCCGTTAATGTACTGTTTATTACCAAACAAACTTCAACGCACCTACCACAAATTATTTGCCGCGATCCACCAACTATGGCCCGACCTAAACCCTGAACACTATTCCACGGATTTTGAGATAGCAGCCATTAATGCTGTCAGAGCCATCTTCCCCTCCTGCAGCATTGATGGATGTTTGTTTCATCTGACGCGGAATATCAAACGAAAATTGGATTCATTGGGACTAAGTCGGAAATACGTTTCCGACCCAGAGTTTGCTTTACATGCACACATGGTAGCAGCTCTGGCTTTTGTCCCAGTTCTAGATTTAGAACCGGCAACGGATGCCATCAAATTTGAAATTGGACAAGACCTACAACCAGTGCTTCAGTGGTTTACTCGAGTCTATGTTGGAGTCAGTGAGGGTAGGCAGATTACACCGATTTTTCCACCAGCTTGGTGGTCGGTGTATGAGTGTACCCTTGCTGGCCGGGATGGGACAAATAATGTTGTGGAAGCTGAACATCGCAAGCTCCGTACTGAGTTTGGGATGGAGCACAGCACATTTTGGTGCTTCGTTGGACTACGGACTATTCAAAAAGCAAGAGATGCCTTGATGGAGCAGTTCGTGAGGGGAGAACCTGCTCCTCCAAAGCGAAGAAAATACAATGATTCTAACAACAGAATTTTTAAAATTGTGTCCGAATACAATCGACGTACTTTCATTGAGTACCTGCGCGGAATTGCATTGAACATTGCACTTGATTAAAATCTCAAAAAGCATATGTTGTTGTTAAAACTTCAGTATTTTCTTTGCTTAAATCCCTGACTATTTGGCAATCCAGCGGCTATCATTGAAAAATTTACAAGAGCAAAAATGCATAGAAAAGTACACTTTGACGTACAGCTCTCAAAATCTTCTTAAAAAATAAACCGTTTTCAGAATGATCAACTGACACAACCAAGCTGAGCAATAGATAACCGTCTTGTAACGTGATTATCTTAAAAATTGGCAAAAAAAGATAAAAATTGATAAAGATTAAATGAAGAGGTGTGAGTTTGGGAAGTTACAATACCTTGCATGTGGAGCTAAAAATGTTAAAATGAATGGAGACACAGAACTTAAAGGCATCTGCAGTATAGCAGAGCACTGATAACTTTAAGGCAGCTGCAGTATAGCAGATCAAGGAGAAAAGTAACAACTTTGCAGATTCATGTTTTTCATCAAGCCTACTGCCTGACCACCGACACAGTAGTTAGGTGAACCTCTGCACTGAGATCGCAGCTTGAAAAATGTTAATGAATAAGAATCCAGAAATGTATAAAAACAAAAATGTTATTTTAGCACACATATTATATGTACCAAAAACACATTTATGAATGATAGCCATAGTTAAAAAAAAAATAACCAAAAAAAAGGAATATTGATTATGGACAAGCACGGATGTTACTTACATGTAATTAGTTTTGGCACGTACAGGGTACTGATAGAGGATATAGATACAGATAAAGGACAAGTGAATCAGTCATAAAGGAACAAACCATACTTAGAATGCAGAAAAAACAAATTTTACCAAAAAGATAAGGAGGGCGCACGTGCAGAGTGCCTCAGCACAGACATGGTGTTGTGGTGTTGGGATGGGCAGTTACATGGAGAGATTTCATAAAGTAAGATTATGATCAAAATTATTACTTTGATAATAAAATTGGCATATTTGTAGAATTAATAAACATATTGACAATCGGGTTATGTTTTACAATGTAAAAAATATATTATTTTTGTTACTTTAGTTGAAATTTCTTAAGCTACTATTTTAATTGACAGTAAGCGATTCACAAAAATTGATAATAAATTGATGCCTGATTATGTGGTTGAGTAAAAATTCCTTTACAAATAAACGTTCCAGTTTCCATGTGGAAGTGTATGTTACATGTAAAAAAAAAAAAAAAAAACTAACAATAAATATATTGTCATTATTTAACTGATGAAAGTATTAAGGTTTTATTTAAAAATATGCATTTTTAAAAATAATTAAGGTTGGTTATAGATGAAGCAGGATAGCAGGTGTAATGTTATGTCAGTTTAAAAAAAAAAAAAAAAAAAAAAAGGCGATAAGGTGATATAACATTGATCTGTGCTGGGTGGGCTCTTCAGCACCCAGCACAGATAGTATTGCAGGCATGCTGAGCAGACTTCAACACTTTTTTAACACTAGGGTGACGTCCTGCTGCGCAGGGTCTGATCACAGCCAGTCTGCAGTGCCTTGGGGGGGGGGGGGGGGGGACTAAAAGCGCACCTGCCAAAGCCCAACTACGCAGCGTTATTCCACCCTTCCTCTCCTTCCCTCCCTCTCCTTGGCTCTGTGGGTGGTACAGGACAGCGATAAGTCCTGTACCGTCTCTGACAGTCTTCAGCCTATCAAACAGCAGCGATCAACGGCATATCAGAGGACGGGGATTGACGATCTGATTTACGGCGCTGCTGCAGCTGCAGCGCTGTACAGTGTAAAAAAAAGTGTTTTCTTCAAAGCTTATTAACATTTCGCCTGCGAACACAAATCGGAGGCTCGCAGGCAGTTCAGAGAGAGAACGACCGTAAACTGACATGGAATGGGAGCTCGAAAGAACGTCTGTTTCCCTGAAAAAAAGCAGACAATCACTTTTTCAAGAACACCATCACCTGGTCGTGAAGAGGATTATAAGGATTGGCTATTTTTACAGTAGTAGGTGGGCAAGCACCCATGGATGCATAGTTGTTATTGAGTTAGTAGTTATCAAATACAATTTGTAAGGAGGGTTATTAAAACTTGATGCATGTATGGGTGTATGCAATTTTTGTTTGATGGTGTCAGAACTAGAAGTCGATAAGTCAGAAGTAAGTACAGATAGGGATGTATGGTGATATTAGTTGGTGGAGCTTACATAGATAGGTGGTAGTAATGTTTGCTATAGTAAGGCATAAATAGGTGATAGGTGGACTAGATGTAGTTTGTGGTGGATGCAACAATGGTCAAGAACACTGAAACCATGAGTGTGGACTGTCTGATCAATGAATGGAGGTAGAAATAGGACAAAAAAGAAAGACAAAACTATAACAGGATAATAGAATATTAAAGAAATGTGAACAAAGGGTAGTACAGGATTACGACCAATTCTGAATAAAAATAATTACATAAACATGTATGTGAATGTTAGTAATATCCAAAAAGTACCACCACAAGTAATGTTGGACATAAATAGAAAATTATATAAATTAATACATAATAGTGGGAAAAATAAGGCATTATTGTAAAAAAATTAAGAATATAAAGTATGCATTCTCACTTGCATAGTTACATAGTTATTTGGGTTGAATAAAGACATACGTCCATCGAGTTCAACCAGTATAAAGTACAACACCAGCCTGCTCCCTCACATATCCCTGCTGATCTAGAGGAAGGCGAAAAAACCCTTACAAGGCATGGTCCAATTGGCCCCAAAAGGGAAAAATTCCTTCCCGACTCCAGATGGCAATCAGATAAAATCCCTGGATCAACATCATTAGGCATTACCTAGTAATTGTAGCCATGGATGTCTTTCAACGCAAGTAAAGTATCTAAGCCCCCTTCAAATGCAGGTATAGAGTTTGCCATAACGACTTCCTGTGGCAATGCATTCCACATCTTAATCACTCTTACTGTAAAGAACCCTTTCCTAAACAAATGGCTACAACTTTTTTCCTCCATGCGCATATCATGTCCTCTAGTCCTTTGAGAAGGCCTAGGAAGCTTATTGTTAATAAATTATTGCAATAAAATAATGTGAGGTAAATGTGCATTACAAGTGGTTAGTGTGCCTTATCTGAGTTAGTGTGCCTTAACTCAGGTTAGTGTGCCTTATCTACAGTGTGAGATATATCTTTGTGCATCTTTTCACATGCACAAAGCTATTTTGTGTGCACTAAGATAATGAAGGGACACTAAGTTAGGATAAGGCAGAATAACTCGCATAAGGCCAAATAAACTCAGATAAAAAAAAAAAAAAACAGGCTTAGCAAGTTAAAAATATTCTTTAATCAGGCACTAACACTTAGCGCATGGTTAGTGAATAAAGCAAAAAAATTGAAATTTGGGAAATAACCATGGGATGGATACAATTTTCATACCTTTAAAAATATCAACTGTAAATAATTTTAGGAAGAAATCCAACTGTTACAGGTAACAAACTAGATGATATTAACCTCTTGAGGACTTAAGTGCTAAACAACCCTAGTGACCAGGCCTTTTTAACAAAAATGTGCCACTGCTGCTTTAATAATAAGCTGCAGATCGGCACAACACAGCACACAAGTGATTTCATCACCCTTTACAACACACCAACAGAGCTCTCTGTTGGTGGGGTCTGATCGCAACAAGATTGTTTATTTTGTAGTGTGCCAATATTTTAATTTTATGTTTTTATTAAAAAAGGGTGTGCCTTGAAATATATTAACTCCATTCCCTCCCTCCCTCCCTCCCTCACTCCACGCAGCCAGCCAATTGTGGAGATCGGCTGTAATAGGCTTTGGCCTATGAGAGCCGATCTCTCTCTTGCACACAGTACAGCGCTGCTGCCGATCGCAAGGCTGTACGGGTAATCACGCTGTCTAACAGTCTCCCGAGCGGCAAAAGCCGCTGGGAGAACAAAGTGAGGGCCGAGATCGGCCCTCCGAGAACTAGATGCAAGCGCAGCGTGCACGCAATCTAATTCTAAACAGAGCAGCAGGACTTTCACACAATTGGCGTTAGGCGGGCCTGGAGCTGACACCACAGCCACGACCATCAGCTTGACGCGATCGGCAAAAGGTTTTTTTTTTTTAATAACAAAAATTAAACTTTAATAGCATTAGGCACACATTGCATTATTAGGTGGTAGAGTGAAGATGGGTGGCTGTAAGTTATTTTTTATACATTCAGCAAAAAATACCTATAAATATTAAATTTACATTATGAGATGATAGAGCATACATGTTTGTATGGTGAATCGATTGGAGCAAGTAATCATCAGAGAACAATGGGGTGTAATGAAGCTATTTCAAAAAATTCTGCTTTTTGAAGGAATAATCACGGTTTCATATGCTGGAAGCGCATCTTGGGACTTCGGGTACGGATGCAAGCATTATATGGGATAGTGTGCATTGTTGATGCAGATATGAGGATGCATGATTATCAGACTATATATGAGGGTGGAAACATGCGCTGTCAGCTACTAACCTATTTCACTCTAAGAAAGCGTGTAAGCTGATCACATGAAAGCTGAGAAGCATGCCTCCACCTACGGTGCATTAATGATCGGACAAGCAGATTAAAGTCATGGTTGACTACTTAACAGGTATATTTAAGAGCTTGGTTGACAATAACTCACTGTCTGATGTATATAAAACTTCACTGCCAATTCTTCGGAAGTTTATCAGATTCTTGTGTGCTTTAAATCGGCATTAGCACGGTAAATTCACAAAAATTTAGGAAAAAATTATTATTAATGTTTATTAATATAATGTGCCTGATCACTTGTAATGAGCGCAGCCGTGGAAAATTGCTTCGCCAACACGGCTGACTCTGGGTCCCGTCCATCAGGTGTTTAGGACGACGGGGACGGGACTTTCCTTGTCCTACAAGGTCCATGATTCGCACAATAGCACATACACAGGCCCTTTATTCTGGGAGAAGGCGCGTATGCTGACCTGCGGGGCGGCTGACGTCAGTGATGACTCTCACTGGTCGGATTAGGGAAATTTCAAAATGGGAGTGGCTAAGAGTCTGCCTCTTCCTTCAAAGCTTAACTGGTCATTCTGCCAGTGCCTGTTGTGGTACATGAATAGCGTGTTAGCGCTCAGACCTTGGACTAGATCACAGATGTTGATGCTTAAGACTTAAAACATAGACTAGCACATTAATTATATTGAATGATTAGCTGTGTATTAATCTTTGATAAAATCTGACTCTGATCCTCTTTTCTGATTTTGTACTCCTGCCTATCTGCCTCTGTGTTGCTGAACCTCTCCCTGATTCAAATTACTCTCTTGCCTCACGATTCTGTAAAAATACTTAACTCTCTATTGCCGATCCTTGACTGTATGACCATTATACTCACCAGTGGGACCTCAACACTGGTGAGGTGTTAGCTTCACCAGCTCTCTGGTGCAGTTATTCTTTAGAGCCGTATTGTTTGTATCTTGTAGACTGCAGTAGAGTCTAAATCACCTGCTCCACTACTGAACGTTACAACCGTAGTCTTTGTATATCCTAAAATGCAGTAAAATCTCATTCACATGCTCCTGCCCACAGATGACCATTAGAGCGGTGCAGTTTTTATATCTTAAAGAGAATCTGTACTCTAATATTCTTACACTAAAAAGCATACCATTCTATTCCTTATTTTCTCCTGTGCCCCTCTGTGCTGTTTCTGCCACTCTCTGCTGCAATCCTGGCTTGTAATTAACAGTTTTAGGCAGTGTTTACAAACAAACTAACCAGCTTCTAATAGGCTCAGCATAGTGTATGAGTCATTCAGAGTATGCAGGGGGCCTGCAGAGGGTGTGTATCGCTTCTACCAATCACAAGCAGCCCTGCACATTCCACACAATCAAGCTTTAGCCCAACAAACAGGACAGAGGAAAGATACATTGATTTATTACAGAGACAGTGCAGTTAGGAAAGACTGCAGTAAGCCAGAGCAGATTAGAACAGGCATAGGAACTTATAGGATAGAAGAACTAAGGCTGAAAAATTTGTTACAGAGTCTCTTTAAATTTAACTACAGTCTGAATAACAACCTACACAGGTGATCATTACTGCAATACTGCATGTGTATCCGGCTCCTAGACTCCAGTACTGTCTGATTCACCCGATACTCGGGAGATTATATCTACAATACATGTTATTCAGTTGCCATATCTAATAGGACGTATCCAATGCCTCTGAAGGTTTGATAGTACTTATCAGTTCGCTCACAGCTAGTGCCAATAAAAACCTATGAAAGGGCATAGCCTTTAATTTATAAAGCACGAGTCAAACCCTCTGAAATGGACTAGCATGATTGATTCAGAGGCTCATCAGCTCTACTGGCGAGAAATAAAAATGTATTTGTCAGTACTTCATAGACAGGCGCCTGGTAGGACTACTTTGCGTATTGCTTGTATTATCTCTGTTGGTACCTTCTATATTCATCTGGGAAGGCATGTTATTAGTTGTACAGTAAGTATGTTGTCAGTAACTTGACAGGCCCACTGGTAAGGCCTTGCTAACATTTATGTTACGGTTGCACTAAACACTTAACTCATCCTTGAAGCTATACTGGTATTATTTGAGATTCTGCAGATCGCAAATAATCACATATAGCGTATGGATTGTTTGGTGATTCTGCAGATCACCAAATAATCAGACGTCTGAGTTGACGAACCAGTTACATTATATCACTACTACTTGCCTTAACATTCTGTAACTCTGCCTATCATATACCTTGCAGACCTCTGCGCATTAATACTAAAATTGCTCTTGACAACTGATGCTGTACCTATGCCAATCTGATCTGTGGCAGACCTCGGACTGCATAAATATGTATAATAATTATACTTTTAGGATCAGATAAAATTATTGCGATGATAGGGATTTTTTTAATAGTACATGAAATTAACATTAAAAATTTATTACAAAAAAAAAATTATAATCAACAATCTCTGTGTACTGTGCCGTGGTTGTCTACTGTGAGGGAGGGAGTTAGACTTTACACATTTTTGAAATAGGCATTAAGCAAAAACAGAATAAAAAAATTAAACCTAAATCACACAGTATAAACATAGGAAAATGATTGACTTTCACTGAATAATATGTTGTCTTCTGAAATGCAATTCACAGAAAATATTATATTAATGAAAATAAATGATATTTCATTCTTCGGACATAATTTTAACAAATTAAGAAAGGAATAACATTGGATATTTGAGAAAAGTTAAAGTAGAGCAATTATGATTGTAAAATAGATACATTTGGGACAAGCTAAGTATATAATTTTAGGTAACATTTAACAGAGGAATTATTTTAAAATCATGTTAAACGAATACATTTAATTGCTATGTAAATGATATATATAAAACATTTAAATAAATAAAAAAAAATTAAAATGTGGACAAATTAACATTTTAATAGTGTAATTAACATACAATATTACATTTCGCAATGGATGGTATTAACGTTATTTATCGTTAATATACGTGAGTTAACGTTAACGTTTAGAATTATTCAACACAATGTAGTACTATATTTAACGTTATAACGGTAAATAGAAATATAAGAGGTTTGATATTAGTTAAAAAATGATAACGAAAAAACAACGATTAGAATAGGTTTTAACTATAAATAACAATAAGAGCTTTATTGAATTGATGATACCGTTAAATAGCGATAGAACGCACTAAGCGCACAAAAAAACAGCCGCGCGCCATTAAAATGCGTCATTAACGATAAATAACGATAAGCGTATGTTTTCTATGCGGCGCCATAAAGAAGCATAGCGGCCAGGCGCCATTATTAACTGTTTCGGACAGCTCTGCCTATGTCGTTAATTCCTCAGTATGTGACAGACCAGCTCCTTTCACAGCCTCCAGAGGAGGATTTTTATCCAGCTCTCTTCTATCACTGATAAGATAGCAGAGAAGCTGCTGGCTTATGTAAATAAAACTCACTCAAAGTTCGATATTCGAGTTAATCGAATATCCGATTCGACCTCGGATATCCGTCGTCACTATCCGAGTCTGTATTCGAGTAAAATATTCGAGCTGGCCTTAAATAGCTTTCAAAACTTGTATTGGAGGTCAATGATGCATGAAACCACCTTTTTTATGAAGAAAAACATCAAGTGATTATGTGCTGATGTAGTAGTTATAAAAAAGGTATCAAAAATAGTAAATTAACTTCATGAAAAGTGTTTGTATGAGAAGGTGTGTCCAAAATGGTTGTTTGAATTCTTCTTCCTTCCTTCTTAGTTTTCCTTTCTTTTGTAATTTTTTTTTTTTTTTACTTCATTTGTGGAAATAATTTATTTTAATAACACCATAGTTATATTTGTGTTGATGGCATAATAGGTAGGTAGTGGCACATTGCAAGCCACAGCGCCTTTTTCTGTGTACCCTGGCGGTGGTAAAACAGACATCAGCAGGAGGAGGAAGTAGTTGCAAGTTGTAGTGTGGTAATAGCTGGTAGGAGAGTGGGTGGGTGGGCAGGTGGCAGCAGAAAATAGTTCTTCTGTTCTCCCTGGCAGTGGTAGCAGCACACAGACAGCAGAAGCTCAATGCAGCTACAGGAGGAGGAGTAGTGTGTGTCAGGCAGTGTGATGTGACTGACATAATAGGTCCTGGTTCCTACCAGGGCTGTAAATACACAGCATGAGGTTCCAGACAGCGGTCGTGAAGCCCACATTGTGTCCAATACACAATTGGGACAGCACAGTTTTCAACCCGGACACCTCTAAATTAATTACAATTTTTTTTTCTTCAAAATAATGCAGGCAACTATTTTTGAGCGTAATAGCTGGTGGTGCATGGGCAGCAACACCTTTTAATGTGTTCCCTGGCAGTGGAGACACAGACAGCAGGAAGAAATACAGCAGCAGCAGGTGTAATGTGTGTGTGCGCCACTTCATGTCTCCCTCTCGCCGACAACAGGGGCCAGGAATTCGCCTTCCACCCAAGCCTGGTTCATTTTGAGAAACGTCAGTCTGTCCACAGACTTGTGAGACAGACGAGATCGCTTCTCAGTGACGACTCCACCAGCTGCACTGAAGCAACGCTCTGACAGTACGCTGGAAGGGGGGCAGGAGAGCACTTCCAGGGTGTACTGCGCAAGCTTGCTCCAGATCGGCAGGTGCTTGACCCAATACTCCATGGGATCAACGCTGTCAAGCCCGCTGAAGGACCCCATGTAGTCATCCACCATGCGGGTCAAGCGCTGTCTGTGACCGGAGAAGGATGCTGCTGCAGGCACCTCCTCTCTAGTCCTTGGCAGCTCTACACTCATGTAGAGCTCTTGGGTCAGAGACAGCAGGTCTGTGGTGCGCGTGCGCTTGCTGCTGGTGGATGCAGGCACCTGCTGCTGCCTCTGTGCTGGCTGGACAGTGGGGGTGGATGGCTGAGGGAAGGCTTCCTCCAAGCGCTCAACAAGGGACAGCTGCAAATCCCTCATTTTTTGTGCACGGTCTCCTGCAGGCAGGAACTGGCTGAGCTTCCCCTTCAGACGTGGGTCCAGCATCATGCAGATCCAGATGTCCTCCCTCTTCTTCATCTGGATGACCCTTGGGTCCGTGCGCAGGCACCTCAGCATGTGCGCTGCCATTGGGAAGAGTCTGGCCATGTCTGCTGGCACATCATCGGCAGCCCCAGAGCTGACAGTGCTGTCCTCTTCCTCTGCCTCCTCCACCTCATCCTCTCTCCACCCCCGCACCAGTCCAACTGCGCTCTGCTGCTCCCCCTCATTAGCAGCAAGGTCAGGGACCTCCACCAACTCCAAGCCCTCCTCCTCAGAGGTGGCCTGTGAAGCTGCCTGCAGCTCCTGCTGGTCCAAGGCTGCCGCTCCCTCTTCCAGCAGTGCATACAGGGCCCTGTCCAGCACACACACACACCAAGGGGACCCACTCACACACCATTGCATGGTCCCTGCTTACCATGTTGGTGGCCTGCAGGAAGGGTGCCAGGACTGAGCACACCTGCTGCATGTGCCCCCAGTCCTCCGTGGAGATGATGGATGGGAGGTTGGTGGTGGCATGCCCAGTAGCAGTGAGGGAGGCAACTGTTGCTCGTGCAACGTACTGGCTGACAGCCTGCCTCTATTCAACCAGATGCTCCAACATCGCCAGGGTGGAGTTCCAGCGAGTTGGAACATTGATCATGAGCCGGTGCTGTGGCAGGTGCAGCTCCTTCTGCACCTCTTCCAGGCTCGCTACGGCTGCAGGCGAGTGCCGAAAATGACGCACAACCTTCCTTGCCGCCTCAAGGAGTCGGTCTATCCCCTGGTAGGTCCGCAGGAACTTTTGGACTACTAGGTGTAGGACGTGCACCAGGCAGGGGATGTGGGTCAGGTCTCCCTTGTTGATTGCAGCAACCAGGTTTGCCCCATTGTCGGACACCACCTCTCCGACACTGAGGCCTCTGGGGGTCAGCCAAGGTCCTCTCCTGCTCTCTGAGTTTGGCCAGGACATGGTTCGCCGTCAGTTTGGTCTTCCCCAGGCTGACCAATTCCAGCAGTGCTTGGCAGTGGCGGGGCTTCACGCTACTGCTGAGGCGGGGGGTTTGGGCTGGTGTGCCAGAGGATGGAAGCAGATCAGAGGAACCTGCTGCAATTCAGCTGACCCTGCATGGTGGCACCACCCACTGCGTTGTTGCTGCTGCTCTGACAGTGCCCGATGCTGCTCCCCCCTCACCCCCTTCCACCAAGCTGACCCAATGCGCGGTGAAGAGCAGATAGTGGCCTGTCCCAAACCGGCTGCTCCACGAGTCCATGGTGACGTGGACCCTTTGACCCACCACCTGATCCAGCCCTCTCCCGACATTGGCCATCACAGAGCAGTGAAGTGAAGGGATGGCCATGCGTGCAAAATAATGTCGGCTGGGGATTAGCCAATCGGGGGCTGCACACATCAGGAGTGCACGCATGTCGCTCCCCTCCTGAACAAGGGAATAAGGCAGGAGTTGGGAGCACATGGCCCGTGCCAGCAAGCCGTTCAGCTGACGCACACGACGGCTGCTGGGAGGCAGAACCCTGACCATCCCCTGGAAGGTGTCGCTGAGCAGGGTATGGCGACACCTTTTGCTGGCACGGGAATCACTAGAGGGAGCAGAGGCGGCCACTGAGGACTGGCTGCCAGAACAGACCTCAGTGTCGGCGGCAGGAGTTGCAGAGGGAGGAGGAGCAGTGTGTTTCTGACGCACTCCTGCTGGTGCTGCTGGAGGAGGTGGAGGAGGGCAAGTGGCTGCTGCCGACGGCTTCGCAGTGGTGGCAGGTCTGCCACTGCCAGCTTCTTTCAACTTCATGAACTCCTCATGCTCATGGAAGTGTTTCCCTGCCAGATGGTTCACCAGAGAGGTGGAGCCATACGCAGCTGAGCTGCTGGCGGCACTGGTTGCAGGTGTCATACTTGCACTCCACATATGGCAGGGTGAAAAAACTTCAAATTGGGGATGTGAAGTTGCCCCTTCGGCTGGAAGGCGCTGCTGCCGCTGGTCTCCCTGTGGTGGTTGGGGGGGGGGGGGGGGGAGGGTTCTTGGTGCGGCTGGTGGCACTGGCAGAACTCTCCGCCTCCAGATCAGCACCCTGTGTGGCCTGCATACCATGCCCACTTCTGATCCTGCCTATGCCTGCGATGCTGATCCTTCTAACAAGGCCCACAGATGCATCCTCCTCCTCAGAGCTGACGACATCTCCAGGATCTGCCACCCAGTCTCTGTCCTTCACCCTGTCATCATCCTCCCCCTCCGCAAACATGTCCTGCTGGGATGACCCCACAAACTCCCCTTCTGCATGCACGGGCTGAGGGACAGTCACCACTGTCTGACTGTCCAAAGCATCATCCCCCAAAGTGCCCATCAGCATTTCTTCCTCCATTGCAAATTCTGCCACAACAGCACTCCATAGCCCCACTGTGCTTGGGAATAAGAAGGTGCTGAGTGACAGGGTGCTGGTGTTGCCCGCTGGGGCTGGAGAACTGCACTCCTCCATCTACCCAGGCAGTGCTGGGTGGCTGCTGCTGCTCTTGCGAACAGGAGTGCTGGCGGGGGTGGAGGACTCGGTTCCAGAGCTAATGGTGGCCTGCTCATCCACCATCAGTTCCACCACAGCGTCTGCGTCCTTCTCCTCAATAGGACGGCTACGACCTGGTGGTGGGAGGAACATCTGCGCCACACGCTGCTGCTGCTGCTGTGTCTCTGCAGCATGACTCCCAGCTGTTGGGCGGCCAAGGCGTCCACGGCCAGTGACTAATGGCGGAATAGCCACTGGTGCAGACGCAGAACTGCGCATGGTGGTGGTGGCGCGGCTGCCACGCCCACGACCTCTTGCCGATGCCCTTGCTGCCACTGCCCAAACCACAGCTGCCAGTGCCAGACATCGTATATTTTTAATATTATACAAATGAAAAAAAAAGTTATGTATGTAAAGGCGGGTGGGACAAGTGGGGTACTTTAATGGGCTGGGACTGGTGGTGGGTGTGTGAGGTGACGGACAGGTGTTCTCTACAGCAGAGATTGGTGTAGCGCTAACGAGAGAGTGCACAGTGCGCACACAAAGACCCTAGCTGACGCTGACTGACGGTGTCCCTATACACAGACTACAGTACAGTACAAGTCAGCAAATACACAATAGAAATAATATAAACAAAAAGGACGGGTGTAGCACTAACAAGAGGGTGCCGACAGCGCAGACGTGCACTGCGCACACAAAGACCCTAGGTAACGCGGTGACGGACGGTCCCTATACACAGAATAGAGTACACTACCGTACTACTAAACAATAGAAGAATCTAGCTAAATAATAGAACAGGTGTGACTAGATTACAGAGAGCAGATACAGGACAGGTATAGCAGTAAAGCTGGGCCTTGCTAACTACAAAATAGTACAAATCTATCTAACACAGAAGTAGTACAGTAGAGTAGGACAGGTGAGAGCACAGGTAAGGTAACTAGAGACTAGAGCACAGAGCAGGGCAGGCTGCCTTGCCTAGGCACAGGGCCTAGCTGCTGGCTGCAGCTGCAGCAACACCAGTGACAGTCTCCCTCCCTTGTCCCTAATCACACAAACTAAACTGCCTAAAATACAATCTATCTACAATACAAAGCAATATAGTTGAATATCAAGTGTTGGAGTGTAAAAACGCTTGATTTAGAACACAATAAATGCACTTGCACAGACAAAAAGCACTGGAGCAGTCTCTCAGTACAATCAGCCAGTAAGTCGCAAGCAGGACGAGTGAGGCAAGATGGCGCCCGCTATTTATAGAGGGGGGCTTGGCCAGGCTCCCCCTCTGTGATTGGCTACAGTCAGAGGGCTGGGAGCCCTCTGATTCGCTTGTGAGGACTCGAGGTGACATCTGACGTGACGCTATCCGAGCTGGTGACGCTATCCGAGCTCGGATAGCTAGGATATCTCCGTATAGCTGCTTGCTATCCGAGTGCGCTCGGATAGCACAGCCCGGATAGCTAATACTATTTGAGCTCGGTATTCGAGCTCGAATAGTGAAAAAAAGAGCCAGGATATCCGAGTATCTCGGAAATCCTAGCTCTGATGAGCACCACTGATGGCTGTATAGCAGGTGTAGCGGAACAGTAAACGACTTTGATAAAGTCTATTTATGTGCAAGATAATTAATATATACAGACAATCATTAAAATCAACAATTATTGAAACATTAATAGCCAGTATGAAATAAAAAGGAGAGAAAATACTTAGGGATTGTGGAAATATGTCAGTTCTTCGAAAACTTGTAGAGTTCCTTTTGTTCAGTTTCAGCAAAGTTCGAAGTCCAAACAAAATGGCTACCACTCGATCCTCAAAAGTGGCAGCAGCTATCAGGATGGTGGAAATTGGAGGAATGAGGGAGGAGTCCCTCGCAAACACTTTTGAACAATGCACATCTTTGGGTGAAGCCTCAAGTACAGCCCAGGGGTTGGACAGGGGCGGTGATCTCCCTGGCTGGGTGCCCCATGCCCACCAAATATGACATTTGTCATATCTCGGCTTACGCTTTCCGCACACACATGACCATCACATATTCATATTTCTCAGACTATGCCAGTTCATATGATACCAAACTTGGGCATGTTTGCATGCCCGGCTAAAAAAACAGTGGAATACCCCGAGTTCGGGTTATGCCAGTGGCACCAATTTAATATCAAAATACTCACAAGATCCGGACCAGCAGAATGATATAACTTTCACATTTCTCACCTGAAAGGTATTCCTTAAATATGCAAACAAACATTTAACACACATTCATTTCTTCCTGCTTATTGCTGCAGCCAGGCTGTCTGGTTTCAAGCTGTGACTAGCTCTCTGGGCTCTCCCTGTATGAAAAGGCCTTTTGGTTTGTTAATTAACATCTGAGTGTTATCAGCTTGGTCAAACTGAGTTTTACACCTCTGGCTAATTTAACAAGTCACAGGGCCAGTTTCCATGAAAAGACTCTGCTAACTAACTCCTATAAAGAAAGCAGAGACCCCCCAGGCATCCACAGACATAAGATTCTGATTTGGCAGTGCAATGACAAATCAAGGCAGGAAACCAATTGCGGTTGCGTTTTCTGGTCTGACGGCTCGTCCATCACAGTCTGTCCACAGAGGGCGTAGACAGACTGACATTTTTGAAGATTAACCAGGCCTGGATAGAAGGCACGTTCCTGGCACCTGTTGTCAGAGAAAGGAGGACATGAGGTGCCTGCCTAGGAATTACAATACATTGCCTGCTGCCTGCCATACGTGACGACTCATCCTCCTGCTGGCCTGCTGCATTGATTTATTTATGAATTTATGAATTGATTTATGTATTTATTGTATTTATAAAGCAGCAACATTACGTCGCGCTCATTTTCATCCTCCTGCTGTCAGTGGTCCCACCACCAGGGTCCACACAATGCATTGCCTACTGCCAGTGCCACACGTCACTCCTCCTGCTGCTGCTGTATTTATCCTCCTGCTGTCAGTGGTCCCACCGCCAGGGGTCAACACAATACATTGCCTGCTGCCAGTGCCACACGTCACTCCTCCTGCTGCTGCTGTATTTATCCTCCTGCTGTCAGTGGTCCCACCACCAGGTTCCACACAATGCATTGCCTGCTGCCAGTGCCACACGTTTTTTTTTTTTTTATTACACCTATTTCTATGTGATTTCCCTTTGAAAAAATAAAAAAAAATAGATTTCGCGAACACAAATTTTTTACCGAATTTTGACCCAGACACCTGAACCGAATCTGAACCGAATTTCGTGGTCGAAGGCGAATTCGAATGTCATGCGGACCCGAACCGAATTTTGGTACATCTGAGCATGCCTGGCGGGAATTCCCCGACCTATTATCGCAAGTGTAAACATTTTTATGAATTAGCACACAAAAGTCTTAAATACCGATGCAGTGTTTTCCCTCCAAATTTTTTTTTTTACCGCAAATGTTTTATGAATAGAGCCCTCAGTGTGAACGCAAGCAAAACGATGCAAGCAAATGCATGCAAAGAAATCAAAAACTGCTTGTTTACAGTAAAACTGCAGCCAGCAGTACATGCTGCAGAAGTGATCATAACAACTGCACTGCCCCAAATATACTGCAACCAGGGACACTTACTTTAAGAAATTGTTGGTACTATTCCCAGACTTTCTCACACTAGAAGATGAGAAAAAAAACATATATATCCTACTGGGAGAAGAGGAATCCACAGTGACAATCGCTGCACACTATGTCACAGCATGCCACAGACAGAGGAGCATAACGAAACTGTAAACCTAAAAAAATGTCCACAGACTGCTTAGCCATTGTCCCCCTACCCCACCCCCTCCCATGTCCCCCATTTCCCCTTGCTTTGGCAATACCTGTAATGAATCTTGGTCATGCCAATAAAGCCATCTTTAATTTGATCTGAACATTTGGAACGTTTAACTTTTTTGCTTACTTTTTTTTGTTTAGTTTTTTTACTTACTTTCCGAGGACAAACTTCTTTCCCCATGGGACAGTGTGGAAAGCGCAAATTGCACAGAGATATGACTAAGTACACTGCACTTTGTCCCAAGTGGAAGGAGAGGTTTCTGGCAGCCCTGTGTATTTGAGTCTCTCGAAAGCTGATGTGCATATTGGCGTATCCAGTGGGTCGCGCCTGCCGCACTGCATCGCCAAAAACAGACCTTCAGGGACAACTGCGTTAGTGCATGGTATTCCCTGTCTGGCATTCGGCCAAGTAATCTTTGTGTCGCCAACCGGCCGACGCAAATTGCCGCAGTAGCGTAGGTATGCACTAGTGTTAAGTCACACACTTCCGGCGTAGTGGGGACCGCAAAGTGGGACTTCCGCTAGGCAATTTGCCGTACACATCGCGCCGGTGTGAACGAGCCGAGAGACCTTTGTGTGCCTACTCTCTTGCGTTCCCTACTCTAAGAGTGTACCTGCTTATGGTAGTTCTCAAAACACTCCCCTACGCATAGACAGGCTGGTCAGGACAGTAGGGACAATAAAAAGTGGTGTCACTCCTTATTCCAGCCCTGCTGCAGACACGACAACGTTTTCTTGGGGAAGGGTGAGATGTTGTACCTGGAAAGACATGCGGGTAGTGTCTTTCATGTAGCTAGCTAACTACATTTTGGGGTTGGGCCACGGCTCCTCCTGGATACAGGAGTTCTGAAACGATATCTTCCTGAAATTGAAGGAAGGATCCTTTAGTTCTTCCAGCCTTACTGTAGAGAACAAAACTGTTGTAAATTGGCAACTGATTCAAATAAAGACACTTTCTTATATCAGCATCTGGTTCTGTGGGAAACCAAATAGGGAGCCAACCTCTGGTCGTTTAAGTCCACCCCTCCCATGTTAAAGGTTATATTCATGGATGGCAAGGGGTTAATCAACCTCATTTGCACGTTGAATTTGGACTGTTGTGTCTGTGTGGATGGTGGACAAAAAGGTAAACATCCCTCTTGTCCTTCCATTTCACCGCGAGCAGGCAACCCTCTCCCCCCGTGCAAGTCGGATACTAGTGAGCCATTGGGGGAAGCCCTGGCGACTAGGCCGCACGGTGCCACAGCAGTGAATTCAGAGTAGCTGTAAATGCTGAGGGCCCAGCTTGTGTAGTAATTGTCTACGTAAAGATGGTACCCCTGCTGGAACAAGGGTGACACCAAGCTTGAAAAATGCAAGGGAGAAAACCGAGAGCCAAATATAGTGTAGTATGTTTTGTTAAATGGAAAGAGTTGGAGTAACAATAAGAGATATACTCACAAGTCTGGGTTACCACTAAGGCAACCACTGATGGTGCAGGTGGGGAGAATTATGACCCGACCCCACTCAGGTCTAAGAAGTCGCTCTCTGTAGACAGGAAAAATGGGGATACACCCCTCCACCAAGGGTGGACTAGATCAATGAAGGATAAGGAGTACCAGAGGCGCCAGATTAGTATAAAATGTTTAAAAACCGCTTAAAAGGAGGGGGGTTGGTAGTTACCGCCCTCAGGTAAAAAGTGACCAGCCAATGAGTCATGTATAAACGAAATTTATTTTAAAATCTCCAGGCAAGCAACGCGTTTCACGGGTACATCGCCCGCTTCATCAGGCAATTAATTTGGAGACATACACGACTGTGTCAGTGGAAGGAAACAGTAGGCGCTTTTCCTTCCACTGACACAGTCGTGTATGTCTCCAAATTAATTGCCTGATGAAGCGGGCGATGTACCCGTGAAACGCGTTGCTTGCCTGGAGATTTTAAAATAAATTTCGTTTATACATGACTCATTGGCTGGTCACTTTTTACCTGAGGGCGGTAACTACCAACCCCCCTCCTTTTAAGCGGTTTTTAAACATTTTATACTAATCTGGCGCCTCTGGTACTCCTTATCCTTCAAGGGTGACACCAAGTCCCAAATAATCTTACAATACAATAACATTTCTATAGCGTTTTTCTCCCATATGACTCAAAGCACTTAGGCTCTGTTATGCTCGGTGGTATATTCTCCACGGTCAGCCCACAATGAGAATCCTGACGTTCGAACGTGGTGTCTGCCAGGACTGCTGACAACTGACAGGGTAAGCAAGGTTACAGAGGCGCCAGAAGTATAAAAATAGGTCAACTAGTTTAAAAATAGGGAGGTAGCAGGTGGACTCGCCTCCCTCAAAGCAAACACAAGGAAATTATTTATTTTTTTTAACTGGCAGGGAGTTGGGTAGGTCAACAGCCAGCCCAGCGCAAGGGTCCCCTGCTAAGTGGCTGTGGACCTAAGGGAACCCCGCAGGAATCCCTGGACCCTCCCAGCTCCTGACAGACGGCACATGCTTTGCAGTGGTTTGCTACAGTTTTGTCGTTTTCTGATTGCTTGCACGGCTGCACAGATCCGACAGGGAGCAATCAGGAAATCGACTGAATTCTCTAGATTCACCTGCATTTCTCACGGCTGTTCCGTGACAAATATTACTGCAATACCCACTGAGGTAAACAGTGCCTCAGTCCTCTGCTAAAGGGTTTGAAATATCCAAAGCACTGGGTGAAGCATAAGACTGACCTCAGCTTCACTGGACAGGATCACTGAACAGTCCATATTGCAGGGCAAAAACATGGAAGCACCTGCTGGGCAGCATAATGATTCTGTGACCTGAGCTTCATTAGAGATATCTATTGCACAATTCATGGTACAGGGCAAATCTACTGGAACATTTTCTGGACAAGGTAATGATTCTGTGATTTCAGGTTCACATAGATGCTCTGAGCTATCCACGGAACTAGAGCGAGATGTAGAAACAGAGAGATCAAGACATAATGTTTGCGAATCACCGTTCGATTGTAAAATTGGGAAATTCAGATGCTGGGGTTCTGGAGGTTTCTAGACATGATTGTTGAGATTCAGAAACTGATGTAGTGCAACTATCGATGTCTGCTAGGACAGACTGGGATCGAGCGTTATCAACACAGGTTAACTCTACCGAAGTGGTTGCTGAAGCAGGCAATGATTCTTTGGTTTCTGTTACACTAAACAAAGACTCATGAGTACTAGCTAGACTGGACTCAGAAGTCAGCAAGACTTCTGGAACCTCTGCTGAGAAATGTGGGCAGGGCGAGGTTAAGGGAGTATCAGTAGCTTCCGTCTTACTGGGAAGAAACACTGAGTTATCCATGGTACAGTGGGGGAATAACAGGAACATTTTCTGGATAAGACAAGGATTCAGAAACTTCAGTATCACATAGTAGGAGCTCTGAATCATTCACTGTATCAGCAAAGGATGCTGAAGCAGGTAGGTCAGAACGTCAAATTTGCGAATCTGTAGTCAAGTTCAATTGTGGAACTGGAAAACTCAGAGACAGAGGTTCTGAGGTCACCAGACTGGATTGCGGGGCCTCAGGAGCAAAAAAAGTGGGACAGCCTCCAACTGACAGTGTACTTTCCCTGGTATCAACTGACTGCATCGCATAAAATTCATCCAAAATCATTTCCCATGCATCGATCAGCGGAGCGACAAAGTCATATTCACACACACACCAGTCTTTATTAAATTATAAGCAGACTCAATGCATGCATTTAATACTGAATCACTTTTCTCACTGTAGCAATGACAAAATGAACCTGAATCACTCTCCCATTCACAGACCAGAGCTTCAATCTCCCCTTTCTCAAATGGAGGATTCCATGCACACTTAAAAAAAACTGTACATTCAGGCTTAAAACAGTTTACAGATGGAGCTAGGGACAAGACCATGAATTGGTTCATTTAGCAGGCGATTGGCAGATTTTCTATTCCTAAGGATCTCCAAGACCTGTAGCAAGTGTTGAACTGTAGTGTATGCAAATTTCCCTTGCTGCACAAATAAATTGATCTGCTCAATACTCTGTAATATATCTTCATAACCATACTCAGACAATTCTTTTAGACAAAAATCTTTATTTTCCCTGGCCACCGATTAAAGTTCATCAGTAGTTCATAAGTCCATTTAATTCCCATGAATGGTAACTGTAATGATTGGTGTAGCAACACAGACGTCTGATTATTTGTGATCTGCAGAATCACTGATAATACAGACGCTATACCTGATTATGTGGTGATCTGCAGTATCACCAATAATGCAAGTATAGCTAGCAGAATAGCAAGGTGTATAGTGCTTGGTGCAACAGTAACTGAATAGTAACTAGACCTCACCAGAGGAGCTGGTGGGCACTATTTGTACACAGTAACTGAATAGTTTGGCTAAACCTCACCAGGAGGAGCTGGTGGGTACTATTTGTACACAGTAATAGAGAAGTTAGACTAGACCTCACCAGAGGAGCTGGTGGGTACCAGCAAAGAGCACCTCACCAGTGACAAGGGCTCACTGGTGAGTAGAGCAGTCAGGCTAGGATCAGTAACAGGTGAGAAGGTACAGTACAAAATCGACAGGCAAGAGAGTAGTTAGATATCAGGCAAAGTTCAGCAACAGAGTCAGATGGGCAGAAGTACAGAAGCGATTAGCAAGAGCAGGGTCAGAAGATAGCCAGAGTCATACACACAATATCAAGTATACAATACAATAATCCTAGTCTTGTGTGAAATCCCTGGTTTCCTCCCAGATCAAAAAACACACCGGATACTATCTAAGGTCTGAGCGCTAGCACATAAGTAGAGTTGGGCCGACCGGTTCGCTTGCGAACGGTTCCATGCGAACTTCCATGGTTCGAGTTCGCGTCCCGCAGGCGAACCATTGCGGAAGTTCGGTTCGCCCCATAATGCACCATGGAGGGTCAACTTTGACCCTCTACATCACAGTCAGCAGGCCCAGTGTAGCCAATTAGGCTACACTAGCCCCTGGAGCAACTCCCCCTACTAAAAGGCAGGCAGCGGCGACCATTACGGTCACTCGTGTGCCTGCATTAGTGAGAGTAGGGCGAGCTGCTGCACACTCTCTCATAGGGAAAGATTAGTTAGGCTTAGCTTGTCCCTGGCTGCATACCTGTTCAGTGAACCCACCACGGCATACCTGTTCAGTGAACCCACCACTGCATACCTGTTCTGTGAACCCACCACCACTGCATACCTGTTCTGTGAACCCACCACTGCATACCTGTTCTGTGAACCCACCACTGCATACCTGTTCTGTGAACCCACCACTGCATACCTGTTCTGTGAACCCACCACTGCATACCTGTTCTGTGAACCCACCACTGCATACCTGTACTGTGAACCCACCACTGCATACCTGTACTGTGAACCCACCACTGCATACCTGTTCAGTGAACCTGCCACTGCATACCTGTTCAGTAAACCTGCCGCTGCATACCTGTACTGTTCAGTGAACCCGCCACTGCATACCTGTTCTGTTCAGTGAACCTGCCACTGTATACCTGTTCTGTTCAGTGAACCCGCCACTGCATACCTGTTCTGTTCAGTGAACCCGCCACTGCATACCTGTTCTGTTCAGTGAACTCGCCACTGCATACCTGTACTGTTCAGTGAACCCGCCACTGCATACCTGTACTGTTCAGTGAACCCGCCACTGCATACCTGTACTGTTCAGTGAACCCGCCACTGCATACCTGTTCTGTTCAGTGAACCCGGCACTGCATACCTGTTCTGTTCAGTGAACCTGCCACTGTATACCTGTTCTGTTCAGTGAACCCACCACTGCATACCTGTTCTGTTCAGTGAACCCGGCACTGCATACCTGTTCTGTTCAGTGAACCTGCCACTGCATACCTGTTCTGTTCAGTGAACCTGCCACTGTATACCTGTTCTGTTCAGTGAACCCGCCACTGCATACCTGTACTGTTCAGTGAACCCGGCACTGCATACCTGTTCTGTTCAGTGAACCTGCCACTGTATACCTGTTCTGTTCAGTGAACCCGCCACTGCATACCTGTTCTGTTCAGTGAACAGTTTGGTGTGTCAGTGTGAAGCAGTACCTGAATTACACTACCTGATTGATGTATACACATGCAAGATGTTTTAAAGCACTTTAGGCCTGTCATTTAGCGTTCAATATGATTTCTGCCCTTAAAACGCTGCTTTGCATCAAATCCAGATTTTTCCCGGGGACTTTTGGTGTGTATCCCACTCCGCCATGCCCTCCTCCAGGTGTTAGACCCCTTGAAACATCTTTTCCACCACTTTTGTGGCCAGCATAATGCAACAGCATATGCAAGGCTTAAAGGTGCTGTCCTCCACCTCAGCACGCCAGCTCCACTCCCCTCCGCAGCCCTCTTGGGTCTCTGGCCTCCTCGCTCCCAGCACTGATTTCTGGGACCACTTGAGCAGACAGCGCCAGCCTCTAGCAACCTCTCCACTGGGACACGGGACCTGCCATCCAGGACACAGTAAGAGCCTATGGGCATACAACCTTTCCTCGACAAGGAGCCACAACAGCCTGGCTACATGTACATGTGTGCATACATGCCGCTATGCATGAACCTTACATCTAAAGGAATTTGCCTGCTATGCTATGCTGCCATGCTGCATTGAACTAAGCTGAACTATTGCTTTACATGCCTCGCTTGAACGGCTGCTGGTTTATGGAGCTGATGTGCTTGCCTATGATGTTTGGCCTGTGGCTTGAAAGCACGTTTTAATGATACCATCTGCTTATTATATGCTTACTAACACGTGTTGAACTGCTGCTCTAGTCCTGTTGTGTCCCATATCAGTTGGAGTTGCTGCTTTATTTATGCTTGCTTCCACATCGATCTGGCTGATGTATACACTAGGTCTGCAATTGTGGATCCTGCCATGACATAACCAAGTGACGTTTCTTTGTTGCATGGAGATATGAAGACCTCTCTTTGCCCTGGTCGGCTGACATATTCATATGGGCTATATTGAATCCATGATCTTCTGCTCTGTGGTCTGTTCATTTGCTTTGTAACAGGCAAACAAACCAAGTGGAACTCTTTGTGGAATTACACAGGTCAATCCTGGGTTTTGTTTTGAGAATTTTTCTAGCTTGGATGAAAACTGGGCAGTTTGATGGTAGATTCATGTGCACATGACATGTAGAGTGGTGGGAGTTGGGAGAACTGGGATATCCGTGGAGATGCGGGCGGGCTCATGTAGATGGTGGGCTATATGGTGGGAATGATCTCATGTTATGTTTTTAGGAAACTGGATATCATTTTTGTATTTTTTGAATTAAGATTGGTTTGTATTCAATCAGGTCACACCCCTCCGTTATTCTATCTCATTTTATTTGTACTCATAAGAATATTATTCAGACAGTTCTTTGAGGGCCCGTTTCCACTGTTGTGACGCGATTTCGCCAGCATCCCGACGCTTGTAAAACGCATGCGGATGCGTTTCCGCATGCGTTTTTACCTGCGATTTCGCGTACGATTTAAACCAAATTAACCATGACTCTGCCAGGGCAAAATAACATTGAAAAAGGTGCGAAATCGCACGCGAATCGCGGGTAAAAATGCATGTAAAAATGCATGAGTTTTTCTTATTAAATACATTAGCGGCCATTCGCATGGATTCCCGACGCAGGCGAATTCTGTGGGTCCCGTCGTGCAGATTTGGCCCACCGCCAAATCGCTCCCACACGCCGCACATATGGAAACAGCCCCGGCTACTTCAATGTACCAAGCGAATCCGCATGGCGGCGCCGCATGCGGATTCGCTATGGTGGAAACGAGCCCTGAAACAAAAATCTTAATTTTCCCTGGCTAGCAAGGACAGTTTATTGGTAGTTTCATAGGTCCATTTGACTCCCCTGAAAGACAATTGCATTTCATTATCTGCTAATGGCATAGTCTGATGCGTAGTCTTATGCAAGGCTTAAAGGTGCATACACACCAGATCAGATCCACCAGGATGGATTTTCAGATCTGCAGATGACTGCTTGATCTGCAGATGAATGTCAGTTAAATCATGTGTGTATGATGATCTGCAGATCTCATAGATTATCATTGCAATTTGCAGGAATGGATTTTTGGCAGGAGCAGATCTTTTGCAGATATTGATCTTTTGTGTCTGTACAGCATCTGTGTGTGCAGCATCTTGCAAAGATTTTTTTTTTTTCTGATGTGGAGTTCAGCTCCATAGAAAAGACTGTGAAGGTATGGCTCTCATACTACATGAAGGATGGTAAGATTGGTCTGTGATCTTTCATTTTCCAAAGACTATAGTCTGATGTGTGTATGCACCTTTAGAGACTTTGCTGCATACGGATTGCTTTTAACTGCTGCTGAAGGAACATTTGATTGACTAGCAGTCAGGAGTTCATTAAGAGGAAATTGCAATGAATTTATGCATAACCAGTTGTGAATCACAAAGGCTATGAATTCCAGAGGCTTATGTCTCAAATGAGTGTGATCCAGAACATCAACAGCCCAATCAAAAAGATTACCCCTAAAAAGAGTGCAAACGATCTGATCAGCCCAGGTAGAAATTGCAAAATTTAAAAAATCTGGATTTGCCACAAATCTAACCAGTTCTGGTATAAATTTGTCTGCAATTTCAGGGCCAAGCTTTTCAAATTTTCTAAAAGACAGGGAGCTATAACACACGGTGTCAGAAGCCTCCTCCATTTGATTTTGTATTTGGCCCAATCATAATGTAATGCTGGGGGGGGGGGCATACTGTCTGACCACCCAGCACAACAAAGCTAAGAGCAGGATAATGGGAGAGGCTACACAGGCTGCCCAGAGCGACTGCAGCTCTGGGCTTCCAATAATACGTAATGGCAGCGCAGTGCGATGTTGCGCTGCTCCTGCAATAATAAACATAAAGACAGATACAAGACAGACTGGAGTGAGGTAGCCAATAGCAACCGCTGCAATGGCTACCTCGCAAGAACAGGACTGGAATGAAGCAGCCAATCGTGACCGCTGCAATGGCTTACTTCGCAAGGACTGGACGGGAAGGATTCGCCGCTCCTACGCAGGAGATTGGCGCAACCCACATGGCAGAGTACAAGAGCACAGAAAAATCACACAAGAGTATCACAAAGAATTTACAATTACAGCTATCAATGTGATACAATAATCCGCGAATGCAATATGGAAAACAAACGCTGACTAGAATATGTATATATTGGCGATGAACCAATATATAACATAAATCAGGAAGACTAGCTAAATCTGGAACAATACAGCAAACTGAGCTAGGTAATACAAAATCTCTATACTAGAAGGAGTATGTATATATGTCCCTGTGGGAAATATATAACATAGCACCACAGGATAACTGAACTAGAATGTAACAAGACAAGGGTAATTTTTCACAGTATCAAAGGCCCCAGTCACAGCTTAGACCAAGCTGAAGCTGAAACCTATGCTAGGCAGGGCACGCCTGCAGGAAGCAAACCTTTATACTGAAATCATCCAATGAGAGCAGACATGCAAATCTCCACACAGGTGAATGGTAATCAGTCACAAGCAGGCTGGCTTGATTACCATTCCCTGGCTGACAGACTATCACAAGCAATGCATGGAGAACTATGCCAGCAAATGCATGCAAAGGAACCATAAGGGCTGGAACCCACTGAAATCAGCAAACGCAAAACGCAACCGCTAGCGTTTTGTCTGAGCGGTTTGCAAGCGGATTCATGCGTGTTTTTGGTCGTGTTTTGCAACATTGTATTGTTTTGCCCAGCGGGTGCGTAGCGTTTTGCGTTTTTATCCTGATTGGTCCTGTGAATTATTTTTAATTTTGCTACAGTGTGCTGAACCGCAAAACGCTAGCAAAACCGCTCAGTTTAGGTTTTGCTGAGAGTTTCCGCTAGCGTTTTAATACTTTACATTGAAGCACTAACGCTCCCAAAATGCTGCAGGTCCTGCGTTTGCGTTTCTGGGAAACGCAAACGCTCCTGTGGAAGTTGCCCCATCCATTAGCATTAGCCCAGCATTTTGGCAAACTGGTAGCGTATCGCAGTGCTGCCAAAACGCTGCCAAAAGCGCTCCTGTGGGTTCCAGCCCATAAGGCCTGGAACCCACTGAAATCCACAAACGCAAAACGCAACCGCTAGCGTTTTGTCTGAGCGGTTTGCAAGCGGATTCATGCGCGTTTTCGGTCGCGTTTTGCAACAGTGTATTTTCCTCAGCGGTTGTGTAGCGTTTTGCGTTTCGCGTTTTTTATCCTGATTGGTCCTGTGAATTATTTTTAAATTTGTTACAGTGTGCTGAACCGCAAAACGCTAGCAAAACCGCTCAGTTTAGGTTTTGCTGAGCGTTTCTGCTAGCGTTTCAATACTTTACATTGAAGCGCTAACGCTCCCAAAATGCTGCAGGTCCTGCGTTTGCGTTTCTGGGAAACGCAAACGCTCCTGTGGAAGCTGCCCCATCCATTAACATCAGCTGAGCGTTTTGGCAAACCGCTAGCGTATCGCAGCGCTGCCAAAATGCTCAAAAAAACGCTCTTGTGGGTTCCAGCCCCTAGGGCTCCTTCACATTAGGGCAGATTTTCTGCGTTTCAACGCAACGGGTAAAGTTTGCGTTACCCAAGGTAAAATTAAAGTCCATAGACTTTCATTTTAGCTTTCACATATAACGCTGCGTTTTTGTGCGTTGCGTTACACTGCACCCAGACGCAGTTTTTCGGCCGACGCTAGCTTTATGCGTTACAATGTTAGTCAATGTAAAACGCACACTGTTTTTAAACCGTGAACGCAGGCAATCAGTCCCAGAATGCAACAGAGGAACAATGTAGAAAGTTGAAAACTAAAAGGAAAAAAAATTACCTGCGTTTTCCTATGTGCTGTAACGCATTGAAAACGCACACTCACTGCAGTGCAATGCATACCAAAACGCTTTAAAATGCATACAACAAAACGTATGCTTTGAGCGTTCTCCAATGCAAGCTCTGACGTGAAAGAGCCCTAAGGGCTGGAACCCACAGGAGCGCTTTTGGCAGCGTTTTGGCAGCACTGTGATACGCTAGCAGTTCGTCAAAACGCTGGGCTAATGTTAATGGATGGGGCAACTTCCACAGGAGCGTTTGCGTTTCTCAGAAACGCAAACGCAGGACGTGCAGCATTTTGGGAGCGTTAGCGCTTCAATGTAAAGTATTGAACCGCTAGCGGAAACGCTCAGCAAAACCTAAACTGAGCGGTTTTGCTAGCGTTTTGCGGTTCAGCACACTGTAACAAAATGAAAAATAATTCACAGGACCAATCAGGATAAAAACGCAAAACGCAAAACGCTAGGCACGCGCTGGGGAAAAAAATACAATGTTGCAAAACACAACCCAAAACGCGCATGAATCCGCTTGCAAACCGCTCAGACAAAACGCTAGCGGTTGCGTTTTGCGTTTGCGGTTTTCAGTGGGTTCCAGGCCTAACTGCTTGGCTGCAGTATCTCTGCAGCCAGCAGTACATGCTGCAGAAGCGATCATGACACGCAGCTTCCATGGCTGTTACAGTAACTGAATCTCATTATCTGCTAATGGCAGAGTCTCATTACAGGTCTGATGCGCAGTCTAAGGACAAGGACTCTGCTGCTTGTAAACATTTCCTAGAACGTTTACGCTTTTTTCTATGTGAGACTTTAGACTTTGCTGCCTTAGGTGATTTATTCAAAGATGAAGGAAAGTTATTAGTACAACTATCTGCTTGCTGATTATTTTTGCAAGCAGTTGAAAGAACAGCTGATTGACAAGCTGCAAGGAGCTCATTAAAAGGATAAGGCATGTTAGTTTTTCTCAGCCAATTATGTATCACAAATGTTAGGAATTCAAGAGGCCTATCTCTCAAACTGGTATGCTCCAGAACATCATAAGGGCTCTTTTCCACGATGAAATCGCAATTGCGTCTCAATTCCCACCATGCGATTGCGATTGAGCTACTATACTCATTATAGTACAACTCAATCACATACAAAATGCGGAAGAATGACGATTGCGATTTCACTAAAATCGCATCGCAATCGGATCGCACTAATGGAAATTGCTGCTGCAATTTCCATTAGTTTAATGTACCTTGCGATTTGCGATCAGAATCAAATCGCAAATCGCAGGCTAGTGGAAAAAGGCCCTAAGCCCACTCAAATAGTTTCCCCTTGAGGACCACAGTCTTTCTACCCCTTAAAGAGACTCCGTAACAAAAATTGCATCCTGTTTTTTATCATCCTACAAGTTCCAAAAGCTATTCTAATGTGTTCTGGCTTACTGCAGCACTTTCTGCTATCACAGTCTCTGTAATAAATCAATGTATCTTTCCCTTGTCAGACTTGTCAGCCTGTGTCTGGAAGGCTGCCAAGTTCTTCAGTGTTGTGTTTCTGCTATGAATTCCCCCTTCCAGGCCCTTCTATGCACACTGCCTGTGTATTATTTAGATTAGAGCAGCTTCTCTCTTCTCTTTTATCTTTTACAAGCTGGATAAATCGTCCTCTGAGCTGGCTGGGCTTTCACATACTGAAGAATTACAGACAAGGGCAAAGCTGTTTGCAGGAGAAAAAAGAGCAGCCTGAAACTTCACTGCATGAGAACTGCAGGGAGAGAGAAACACACAAATTATCTCTTGAGATTCAAAAGGAAGCCTGTATACAGCCTGCTTGTGTATGGTTGTATTTTCTATGTGTGGACATACAGTACATCAACCTACTTCCTGTTTTGGTGGCCATTTTGTTTGTTTATAAACAAACTTTTTAAAACTGTTTTTAACCACTTTTAATGCGGCGAGGAGCGGCAAAATTGTGACAGAGGGTAATAGGAGATGTCCCCTAACGCACTGGTATGTTTACTTTTGTGCGATTTTAACAATACAGATTCTCTTTAAGGACCAGACACTTTTTTCCATTCAGACCACTGCAGCTTTCACGGTTTATTGCTCGGTCATACAACCTACCACCTAAATGAATTTTACCTCCTTTTCTTGTCACTAATACAGCTTTTTTTTTGGTGCTATTTGATTGCTGCTGCGATTTTTACTTTTTATTATATTCATCAAAAAAGACATGAATTTTGTCAAAAATGATTTTTTTTACTTTCTGTGCTGACATTTTTCAAATAAAGTAAAATTTCTGTATACATTTTTGTCCAAATTTATTCTACTACATGTCTTTGATAAAAAAAAAAAAATCCATTCAGTGTATATTTATTGGTTTGGGTAAAAGTTATAGCGTTTACAAACTATGGTGCCAGAAGTGAATTTTCCCATTTTGAAGCATCTCTGACTTTTCTGACCACCTGCCATGTTTTTCATGAGGTGCTAAAATTCCAGGATAGTACGGCAATACCACATGTGTGACACTTTTTTGCAGCCTAACTGCGCTAAGGGGCCCAAAGTCCAATGAGCACCTTTAGGCTTTACAGAGGTGCTTACAATTAGGAACCCCCCAAAATGCCAAGACAGTAAACACCCCCCCCCCAAATGACCCCATTTTGGAAAGAAGACATCCCAAAGTATTCACTGAGAGGCATGGTGAGTTCATACAAGATTGTATTTTTTGTCACAAGTTAGCAGAAAATGACACTTTGTGACAAAAAAAAGAAAAAAAAAAGAAGTTTCCATTTCTTCTAACTTGCGACAAAAAAAAAAAATGAAATCTGCCATTGTCTACTTTCCAAAATGAGGTCATTTGTGGGGTGTGTTTACTGTCCTGGCATTTTGGGGGGTTCCTAATTGTAAGCACCCCTGTAAAGCCTAAAGGTGTTCATTGGACTTTGGGCCCCTTAGCGCAGTTAGGCTGCAAAAAAGTGTCACACATGTGGTATTGCCGTACTCAGGAGAAGTAGTATAATGTGTTTTGGGGTGTATTTTTACACATACCCATGCTGGGTGGGAGAAATATCTCTGTAAATGACAATTTTTTTGATTTTTTTTTACACATAATTGTCAATTTACAGAGATATTTCTCCCACTCAGCATGGGTATGTGTAAAAATACACCCCAAAACACATTATACTACTCCTGAGTACGGCAATACATGTGTGGCACTTTTTTGCACCCTAACTGTGCTAAGGGGCCCAAAGTCCAATGAGTACCTTTAGGATTTCACAGGTCATTTTGCGACATTTAGTTTCAAGACTACTTCTCACGGTTTAGGGCCCCTAAAATGCCAGGGCAGTATAGGAACCCCACAAATGACCCCATTTTAGAAAGAAGACCCTCCAAGGTATTCCATTAGGAGTATGGTGAGTTCATAGAAGATTTTATTTTTTGTCACAAGTTAGCGGAAAATGACACTTTGTGAGAAAAAAAAAACAATTGAAATCAATTTCCGCTAACTTGTGACAAAAAATAAAATCTTCTATGAACTCACCACACTCCTAACGGAATACCTTGGAGGGTCTTCTTTCTAAAATGGGGTCATTTGTGGGGTTCCTATACTGCCCTGGCATTTTAGGGGCCCTAAACCTTGAGGAGTAGTCTTGAAACCAAATGTCACAAAATGACCTGTGAAATCCTAAAGGTGCTCATTGGACTTTGGGCCCCTTAGCACAGTTAGGCTGCAAAAAAGTGCCACACATGTGGTATCACCGTACTCAGGAGAAGTAGTATAATGGGTTTTGTGGTGTATTTTTACACATATTCAATCCATACTGAGTGGGAGAAATCTCTCTGTAAATGGACAATTGTGTGTAAAAAAATAAATAAAACAAAACACATTATACTACTTCTCCTGAGGACAGCAATACCACATGTGTGACACTTTTTTGCAACCTAGGTGCGCTAAGGGGCCCAACGTCCTATTCACAGGTCATTTTGAGGCATTTGGATTCTAGACTACGCCTTACGGTTTAGGGCCCTTAAAATGCCAGGGCAGTATAGGAACCCCACAAGTGACCCCATTTTAGAAAGAAGACACCCCAAGGTATTCCATTAGGGGTATGGTGAGTTCATAGAAGATTTTTTTTTTGTCACAAGTTAGCGAAAATTGACACTGTGAAAAAAATGAAAACAATACAAATCAATTTCCGCTAACTTGTGACAAAAAAGAAAATCACTTGTGGGGTTCCTATACTGCCCTGGCATTTTACGGGCCCAAAACCGTGAGTAGTCTGGAAACCAAATGTCTCAAAATGACTGTTCAGGGGTATAAGCATCTGCAAATTTTGATGACAGGTGGTCTATGAGGGGGAGAATTTTGTGGAACCGGTCATAAGCAGGGTGGATTTTTAGATGACAGGTTGTATTGGGCCTGATCTGATGGATAGGAGTGCTAGGGGAGTGACAGGAGGTGATTGATGGGTGTCTCAGGGAGTGGTTAGAGGGTAAAATAGATGCTATCAATGCACTGGGGAGGTGATCGAAAGGGAGTCTGAGGGGGATGTGAGGGTTTGGCCGAGTGATCAGGAGCCCACATGGGGCAAATTAGGGCCTGATCTGATGGGTAGGTGTGCTAGGGGGTGACAGGTGGTGACAGGAGGCGATTGATGGCTGTCTCAAGGTGTGATTAGAGGGGGGAATAGATGCAAGCAATGCACTGGCGGGGTGATCAGGGCTGGGGTCTTAGGGCATTCTGAGGGTGTGGGCGGGAGGGTGTGATTGGGTGCCTTAGGGGCAGATAGGGGTCTAATATGATGGGTAGCAGTGACAGGGGGTGATTGATGGGTAATTAGTGGGTGTTTAGAGGAGATAACAGATGTAAACAATGCACTTGGGAGGTGATCTGACGTTGGGTCTGCAAGCGATCTGATGGTGTGGGTGGGTGATCAGATTGCCCGCAAGGGGCAAGTTAGGGGCTGATTGATGGGTGGCAGTGACAGGGGGTGATTGACAGGTGATCAGTGGGTTATTACAGGGAAGAACAGATGTAAATAATGCACTGGCGAATTGATAAGGGGGGGTCTGAGGGCAATCTGAGCGTGTGGGCGGGTGATTGGTTGCCCGCAAGGGGCAGATTAGGGTAACAGTGACAGGTGGTGATAGGGTGTGATTGATGGGTAATTAGTGGGTGTTTAGAGGAGAGAACAAATGTAATCAATGCACTTGGGAGGTGATCTGACGTCGGGGCTGCGGGCGATCTGATGGTGTGGGTGGGTGATCAGATTGCCCGCAAGGGGCAGGTTAGGGGCTGATGTATGGGTGGCAGTAACAGGTGGTGACAGGGGGTGATTGATGGGTGATTGACAGGTGAGAATAGATGTATACAATACATTGGGGGGGTCTGGGGAGGATCTGAGGGTGTGGGGGGTGATCAGGAGGCCCCAGGGGGCAGTTAGGACCTAACCTAAAAAAATAGCATTGATAGATAGTGGTAGGGAGTGATTGATGGGTGATTGGGGGGGGGGATTGGGTGCAAACATGGGTCTGGGGGGTGGGCAGGAGGGGGGGGAGATCAGTGTGCTTGGGTGCAGACTAGGGTGGCTGCAGCCTGCCCTGGTGGTCCCTCGGACACTGGTACCACCAGGGCAGGAGGCAGACTGTATAATATGCTTTGTATACAATACAAAGCGTATTATACGCTTTGTATGCGGCGGATCGGGGGTTAACATCCTGCTGGCGCTTCCGTATGGCCGGCGGGATGTTGCCGCGGGTGGGAGGAGCCAGTTGCCGGGAGAAGCGCACGTCATCAATCACGCGATCGCTCCCCAGGCATGCCAAAAGGACGCAACACCGATGGACGTATTGCGGTCCTTTCGACGTCCACTTTGCCGCCGCCCATCGGCAGTGGGCGGTCGGCAAGTGGTTAAACAAGATATAAACTAACTGGGGTGCCCAGGAAGAAACAGGAGTAGCCTGGAGTTCGGGACTGGCGAGAAACCTGGTACATTCAGAAAAAAACTCATTTTCTGTTTCAGGCCTGGTGCACACCAAAACCCGCTAGCAGATCCGCAAAATGCTAGCAGATTTTGAAATGCTTTTTCTTATTTTTCTGTAGCGTTTCAGCTAGCGTTTTGCGGTTTTGTGTAGCGGTTTTGGTGTAGTAGATTTCATATATTGTTACAGTAAAGCTGTTACTGAACAGCTTCTGTAACAAAAACGCCGGCATTACCGCTCTGAACAGGCGTTTTTCAGAGCGGTTTGTGTTTTTCCTATACTTAACATTGAGGCAGAAATGCATCCGCAATCCAAAAAATGCCTCACCCCGGGAGTATGCGTTCCGCTCTGGTGTGAACCACCCCATTGAGATACATTGACCAAGCAGAAACGCTGAAAAAGCCGCTCGGTGTGCACCAGCCCTCAGAGTTAAGTTTTTCAAATTTCTTAAAGGAACAGGAACCATAACAGTGTCATATTTGCTGAAGGTCTCCCCCACAATGGGGATTTGTAATGGGGCTATCATAATGTTAGGCTTAGTGGTACATTCTCCACAGTCAGCACGTGGTGTATATCCTGACGTGATGGAGGTACACACGCTAGCACAAGGAACCAGGATATCCCCAGTTTAGTGGAGGAGAGGTCTGGCTCCAACAGGAGATGTGGCACACAGAGCAGGCGTAGATCAGAACAGCCACAAACAATCCTTTCACTATAGTGGCTTGGCGCAAGGTAGCGCTGAGTGCATAAACTACAACTCAGAAGATCAGGACAGGTAACAGAATGAACACTTGCTTAACTAGTCACTGCTTAAGTGACAGCAAGCGTCCATAACAAGACAGACTGGAATGAGGCAGCCAATGCGATTGCAGCGGTGGCGTGCTGCACAAGGACAGGACAGAATAGTCGGGAAATAGAGTCAAAGAAGGCAGACGTAATACACACCAATATACAATCGGTATGACTTCCTAGCGTATTACGATTACAGCTATCAATGAAACTACAAACGACTGACTGACATATGTATATATCGGTGATAAACTGATATATGACATAAGCAAGGAACACTAGCGAAGAACTGGAGCAGGAAAAGGAACAGGACTAGGAAGGATTCGCTACTTCTGCGCAGAAGTGAGCGCAATCCACGCAAGGTAACAGGAACAGGACTGAACTAACTTAGCACGGGTGATCACGATAAGCGCAACCTACCGAAACGTGCTGGAAACTGACTGACTGAACACAGGATATAAAAACAGTTTGAGTATGTATATATCAGCTACACTGATGTATTAACGTAACACAAATACAAGGAAAATAACAAACACGCTAGTAGGCGTATATATTGGCGATGAACCAATATATGATGCAAGACTAGCAAAGTAACAATTACTGATAACAAGAACAGGACTAGAAGGACTCATTGACCCCTGCGCAGGAGTCATTGCAGTCCACACGGACAGACAGAGTAACAGACTGATCTGAAACTATGATAGCCCATGGAGCACTGCAGGAAGCAGTCCTTTATACTGAGGTCATCCAATGTAGGCAGACATGCAGATTCCCACACAGGTGAATGGTAATCAATCACAGGCTGACAGCAGGAAAGGGCAGACAAAGCTATGCAGCCTGCAAGAAAGGGATTGCAGCTCCACTGCAACAGACAATGGGCTCTATTCATAAAACATTCCTGCATGCTTACCGCTGCAAACAGCTGACTTTCCCGACCTATTTAGCAATGTGTTCATTCTTAAAAGCTGTTTCCGCATGAAAAGATACAATTCGTGAGCAGTGCGGGAAATTACCGCCTTGTGTGGAGATTATCACAACACATGTCACTGAAGGTTAATTCATAAAGATTAGAGCAGGCGGAATGTGTGCGGAGAAACCCGACTGGGTACTTATCCGTTAGCCGGGCGCATCCTCTAGGTGGCGACAAAAGTCCACCAGAGTTACATCTTTTGGTACTATCCATGTCGGCCTGGAGGGGGAATAGTAATTAATGCCACCTGCCAGATGCGCCCGGCTAACGGATAAGTACCCCCGACTGTTTAGATAAGGCGATAAGCCAGGGGTAACATTCAAGATAACAGCAAGTGAATGAGAAAGACCTCCCAGGCAGCTGCAGTGAGAGGAGAGCAGACAAGGCATTCCGGAATACCAAGGCTGTGTTTTGTTAACCCCTTGGGTACCTGTTTTCAGATAAATTTCACATCAGAAAGCCTGCATGTGTAACATTTCTGGAACTTCTAAGCTGCAGCAATTAAATAGATTGTTTAGGAAGACTAATAGACAGATTCAGTGCAGATTCAGGAGGAGAGGCAGAAAAATGCACATGTAAAGGGATGCTGGGGCTGCCTCCTTTATACTAACTCTGTCTCTGCAGGAGAAAATGTATCAAATCAGCCAGCAAATGTAACAACTCAGCCAGTACTGCTAGTTTAGTGTGGGAATCAGGGGTGCTCAGCAGGACCCCGAATGCGAAGTTTACCCGGAAATGTGGGTGATTTTTTAATGTTTGCCGAATGCGAACACGAGCAATGCAATCCATGCAGAATCCGAAGTCTCCAGAATGTGCGCTCTCAAATTCGGCCGGATGGAGCTGTGGGTTCGGTTTCGGCTTCGGGATTCGTGGATGACATCATTGGGCCAATCAGAAGTCCTCCAGCCGAGAACCTAGCAACCCTAGCAACCAATCAGAGGAGGGGAGTCTGGCCCTCCCCTCCTCTATAGAAGGCAGTGGCCATCTTGCGGATTCACGCACTTGTGTGACTGCTTGGTACTGAGACATTCTCCAGTGCTGTGCTGTGTCTGAGCAAGTGCATTTCACTGCTAAACCTAGCGTTTTGCTTCCTAAACACCTCCTAAACACATTCATTGTTGTCTTATATAGTTAGCTAGTATTTTGATTGTTTTTATTCAGCTAGTGTATAGTGTATACTGTGCTAGGCTAGGTGTTAGTCTGTGTGTAGGCTAGGCTTGCTAGCCTAGGTAGCCTTAGCCTACTACTAGCTTAGGTAGGTTAGGGATTCTAGTTAGTTGTGTACTTAGTAGTACTAGTTTAGTTAATTATTTATTACTTGGGGGGCGTGGCTTGACGCCTGAGCGGAATGGACGCACGCTAGACTAGCTCCCGACCCGGACCTCCGTAGCTTTGCTCCCACCTAACTTATACCTGACATGAGCAGATCCAGCCGCTCCCGACAACTGAGAGGAACACCCAGGGACCCTAACTCTCTTTTCGGAAAGACGGTACCTGATCTCTTCAGATCACACTATTCCAGGAAAGCCGCCGAGGCCTCCAAGATGGCGCCGACCCGTGCAGCCTCCCCGGCAGTGTCACAGTCAGAATCTTCAGACCAGGAGTACGGTAGGCCCGCAAAGCGGGGCGACAACCTCTCCTTTGCCGACTTAAAAACTTTCTCAGACGACATTAAAGCCACCCTGAGAACGGCTATTGCCGAGGTGCGCGACAAAATGGCGGACATAGCATTACCTCCATGGAGAAGGTGGACTATAAACGAGATGCCCAAATTAAAACCATAGCAAAAGTCTCCTACATACACAACAACAAGCTCATTGAGCATGAACGCCATCTTGAAGACCTCGATAACAGAGGCCGGCGCTGCAACCTCCGAGTTAGAGGGGTCCCTGAGTACATAGGCCATGACGCAATCGAAGACTCACTGTCAGCCATCTTTAATAAGCTGCTGGATAAACCCAAGGAGAATCTAATTGAATTTGTGAGAGCACACAGAGCCCTACGTCCCCAGGGCAATGAGGGGGACCCACCCAGAGATATAATTTGCTGCCTTCAATCTTTCTCCACTAAAGAAGCGATTCTCCGTGCGGCCAGAGACCAATCAGAAATTACGTTTAATGATAACACAATCGCTATATTCCAGGATCTTTCACCTATAACCCTGGCAAATAGAAGAGCCTTAAATCCTCTACTCCAATTGCTCTCCGACAAGGGCCTAAAATACAGATGGAAGTTTCCCTTCGCTCTAGCTGTTATCGATAAAGGCCACACTCTTTCCCTCCGCTCACCTGATGGTCTCCCTGACTTCTGTACAGCGTTAGGGATTGTCACCCCTGATCTCCCACTGTGGTATGCGGACTATATAACCCCGATCTCTGATGCAGGCATAATCAACCTGAAAACACCGTTTTCTGCTTCTTCCAAGCTGAACACCCCTTTAAGAGCCAACACCAAGAAATACTCCACCCCAAGAAGCAAGAAATCTCGCACCAGCGATTTCCAATCCACTCCCTTGAGACCCTCAGGTGATGATGACTGAACTTTATCCTTGCTAGGTTCCTTATGGTTCACCCATCCTCATCGTTCCGAGAATTTACCTTACTCAATCTGTTCGTGATATATGTTTAGATATCCCTGCTATCTAACTGCCATATTGATACGATAAGTTGTGCTCCACTGTTCTCTTAAATCTCACATTTTTCCATTACAGGTATACAGGACTGTTTATTATTGTTTTTCCCTTAAGGAAATGTACGGGTCTATAACTATGTGCTGTTTCATAGTTAAATTATATACAACTGTTGCTGATTTGGTGCACCTACTCCGTCCACCAGGTGTTAACCCCTACTCCCCGCCACAGAGGTCACTGATCCTCTGAACCTATCACCCACAATTTAGTGTGATCCTTCTTACAATAGGAGGCTCTCTCACGTGTGATTACTTTTACCTACCTTGAGCTCCTTATCCCCTTCCTCCCTAACCTCCCCCTCCTCACCCCTCTTACCTCCACCCATCCCCCCCCCCCCTCCCTTTCAATACCCCTGTCTCTACAGCTTAATGATATTGTCAACTCACTCTGTTTACTACTTTATCTTCGGACTTTTGCTCACAGCTGTACTGCACACAATGCCACCTCAGACAAACTCCTCCTTCCTGACGTGGAAATTTATCTCCTCAAACGCCAACGGGTTAAACATACCTGAAAAAAGGACAATGTTCCTAGATTACCTACACAAAGAAAAAGCTCACTTTGGTTTCTTCCAAGAAACCCACTTCAGAGCTAATGCAGTTCCTAGACTAAAGGACAAGCATTACCCTTTCCACTTTTTTGCTACTTCACCTTTGGATAAAACTAAAGGAGTCTCCATAGTAATCCATAAATCTATTAATTTCAAATGCTGCGTGCAAAAGTCCGACCCAGAAGGACGTTTTTTAATACTCCAAGGTACGATAGATGATTTAGATGTTACATTGGTTAACATATATGCCCCAAATTCCAAACAAGTTCAATTTATTTTGAATGTAGTAGATGAGATACCGCTGCTACAAAAAGGTATCTTGATAATAGGCGGTGACATTAATGTACCCCTCCACCCACTACTAGACTCCTCTACGGGAGCCTCATCAATAACCTTTAAGGCACTTAAAAAGATTAAGACCTCCCTGGATAAACTCTCCCTGGTTGATACCTGGCGTCTCCTCCACCCGTCTGACAAAGACTACACGTTTTATTCTGGCCTACACAAGAAGTACGCCAGAATTGACTATTTTTTTATGCAACAAAGAGACATCCCTATGCTAACAGATGCAAAAATAGGTTCTAAAATCCTGGCAGACCACTCACCTATCTCTTGTTCCATCAGAGTTCCCCTCCGTAATTCTAAGCAATTTGCATGGAAACTTAATCCTTTCCTTCTCTCCAACCAAAACAACTTAGACCTATTAAAAGAGGAGCTATCCATCTATTTCCAAATGAACTCTAGCCAAACGACCTCAGATTTGACCATTTGGGAAGCCCATAAACCATACATAAGGGGTGTATTGATCAAGTTGGGAGCCAAAGCCAAAAGAGAGCACCTTTCCCACTTAAATACTCTATACTCCCAAATTAACTTGCTGGAAGCCCAACACAAACTCAAACCGTTACAAGAAAACCTAAACAAACTCACTGACCTTCGAAACCAACTCCTAGCTAAGCTATCTCTCCAGGCCAAACGCAAACTTCTATTACAAAAGAAAGTGTTCTATGAGCATGCCAATAAGGCTGGTTCCCTGCTGGCAAAAGCTCTTAGGGAACATTGTGCCAAAACCGCAGTAAAATGCATCACAACTCACAAAAATGAAAAAAAGTTTACGTCTGAAGAGATTGCTGAACAATTTAGGTTATTCTACAAAAATCTCTATAACCTCCCCCCCCCCTCCCCCCCTACATCTACAAACCCAGCTTTAAAAAACAGAAAAAAATACAATAGATGGGTTCCTCTCAAAATTCGGCCTGAATAAACTTTCTATAGACGAGCAAACTTCCCTTAACTCCCCTTTGACCAGGGAGGAGTTCTCAACAGCGGTTAAGGAAGCCAAACCTAATAAAAGCCCGGGACCGGACGGGTTCTCAGCCCAATATTATAAACTATTCTCTGAACAACTATCTCCCTACTTCTTGAAAGCTTTTAACACCATCTCCAAGAGTTCTTTGCCTTCTAGGCAACTACTGGAGGCACATATTGCAGTCATCCACAAACCAGACAAGGACCCCCAGAGCTGCTCCAGCTATCGCCCCATCTCCTTGCTCAACCTCGATATTAAAATATTTGCCAAAATATTAGCCTCAAGGCTGGTACCTCTATTAGAGGCTAGGATCTCCATGGATCAAGTTGGCTTCTTCCCAGGCAGGGAGGCAAGGGATGGGACAATGAGGGCTATCGGTATCCAGTCGTGGCTTTCTCGATGCTCCGTGGCGGGGTGTTTCCTCTCCATGGACGCCGAGAAGGCTTTCGACAGAGTGGCCTGGGACTTTGTACAAGCAACCCTCCAACATATGCACATAGGCCGACAAATGTTGGATTGGATCATGCTGCTATACCTAAACCCTTCGGCCCGAATTAAAGTAAATGGTTTACTATCCGACCCTTTTGACCTTGCTAATGGGACCAGGCAGGGGTGCCCCCTGTCTCCTTTAATTTTCATCACTGTCTTGGAACCCTTTCTAAACTCAATTAGAGCTGATCCCTCCATCAGGGGAGTTACAATCAAAGATAAGGAACATAAAGTCTCAGCCTTTGCTGATGATCTTCTTTTCTTTATCACAGACCCGGGGTCAACCCTGCCTGGCCTAATAGACAAACTCAACTATTTTGGATTTCTCTCAAACTATAAAGTAAACTTCTCCAAATCCAGTGCCCTTAACATCTCCCTCGACCCTGCCACAATCTCTACGCTAGTTTCCACCTTCCCATTTTCATGGGCAAAGCAATTCATTAAATTTTTGGGTATTAACCTCCCCTCAAACCAAGACCTCCTCTATCAGCTAAACTTCCTTCCTCTGTTGTCAACTTTCACCAAAAATACGAAGGCTTGGTCGCCTAAACCCCACCTTTCTTGGTTCGGTAGACTAGCTTCCATAAAAATACTACCAAGATTCCTATACATCTCTCAGGCTATACCCATCAAGATCCCTAACTCATTCTTTGCTAGCCTCCAATCCATACTTTCAAACTTTCTCTGGAACCATAAACACCCCAGGATAAAATCCTTGATACTCAATCTGCCTAAGTCCGAGGGAGGCATTGCTCTTCCTAACCTCAAAGCCTACCATCAAGCAGCATCCCTTAGCAGAGTCCTGGACTGGTGCTCCCCTTCCCCAGCCAAGCGCTGGTTGCAAATTAAACAGGCCTTTTCTGACTTCGACTTGAGATCTCTTCCCTGGTCGAATCCCTCAAAAGCTCGAATTAATAAAATTGCCCATCCTTTGATGACTACCTCCCTAAATACCCTAACTTCTTTAGCTAAAACTAAAAAACTAGCCTCAATCCCAGGTCCCTTGACTCCACTCCTTAACAACCCAGAGTTCCCCCCTGGTACCACTACCTCCTTCCTCCCTAACTTAAAGAACAGAAACCTAACCTTAAAGGACTTATCCTTTAATGGTCACTGTAAAGACCTTGGCACCCTAGCTCTCCTAACTACAGATGGTAAGCTCCCTCTTTGGATTTTTTACCAAATTCAAAGCTTTGTAAACTCCGTTTCTAAAAAAGCTAAATTGTCAAAGCCTCTCTCCCCATTTCAAATGAAGGTCTCAACCCAGACAAACCTTAGACACTCAGTTTCCTTTATCTACAACCTTCTCACATCTTCAGATTCCTCAGAAATCCCAGGTCCTTTTCAGCAAAAATGGGAATCTCTGCTAAAGAAACCTATCCCCCAGGATACATGGCAAAAAATTTACACTATCTCTCATAAAGCGTCCTTAAATGTGAACATACAAGAACAAAGCTATAAGGTACTCTCCCATTGGTACCGAACCCCCTCCTTTGTCCACAAAGCTAATCTCTTACCTTCCAGCGAGTGCTGGAGATGCCACAACCAGGGAGGGGATATTTTGCACATCTTTTGGTCTTGTCCCTTACTAACCTCTTTTTGGCAAAAAGTCCATATTATGGCTGAATCTCTTTCCTCCATGTCCATTCCATTTCTTCCAGAGATCTTCCTTATCCACGCTACCCCACTTCCTCTGAAAATCTACAAAAAATCTATTCTTAGACACATAATCAATGCTGCAAGGAGTACTATTCCAGCTCTCTGGAAATCCAACAGCCCCCCCCTTCTCTCAAACTCTGCTTTATCAAAATTAATCACATCCAGGAAATGGAAGAAATCATTGCATCTGCTCATGGTAACTCATCCCAATTTTTAGACACATGGAAGACATGGTTGGACTTTAAACTCTCAACAGCATATGCTCAAACTATGAGCTCTCAATAAGCCCTAAGATCTTCTACACACTTTAAGTAATGTTCACCCCACTTTACCAAACTGATACTCCTATACTGCCCTATCTAAATACTTTGAACACTCATCCTACCTGGTCTCTCACCTAAGCAGGCATTATACTAATACAATAACCAATGCATCTCTACCTGGCTAATATATAAGCTGTATACTCTACTCAGAACTTGTTATTTTCCCCCCACCCTCCTATATACACCATACACATATGTCTTTAGAACTTGTGAGTCCTATTCTGTTTAAGACCTACTCTCTTCTTATTCTGACCCCTCCCCACCATACTTGGCATATTTTATGCTGAAATTGATGTAATATTATACTTCTGCTGTTACTGTTACTACTTGTGATTGTTTTTTCTTATCAATAATATCCTTTTAAAAGTGAACAAAACAATTATTTATTACTTACTGCTGTAGTCTGTTACTTTATTAGTTTCAGTACTGTGTTAGTTAGTTACTGACTGTACAGGCCACCACCACCAGCAGGGTCTGAGTGACCTCTGACTGTCACCTGCCCGAGCCGATTGATTGCTTCTGACCGTGTGTGATCGATTGTAATTGTCACCGACTGTCTGCCGCATGCCTTACTTATAGTGTAGTACGCTAGGTGTTTCTTAGTTACCTGCATGCTTACTACTACTAGTGTCTACTACTAGTACCCCATTCACTTATTTTTTTTTTTCACTGTTACTGTGTGATTTAATTATCATCTGTAGTGTGTAATAAATAAGAGTTACAACACACACAGGCCACCACCACCAGCATCCGTTGTGATTGACCTGTGACTGTCACCTGCCCGAGCCTATTGATTGATTGCGTCTGACCGTGTGTGACTATTTGTAATTGTCACCAACTGTCTGCCGCACGACTTACTTATAGTATAGTACGCTAGGTATTTCTTAGTTACCTGCGTGCATACTACTACTAGTGTCTACTACAATACTACTAGACCCGTTCACTTATTTTTGATTGATTGCGTCTGACCGTGTGTGACCGTTTGTAATTGTCACCGAGTGTCTGCGTGACCACCACCACTACCACTACCACCCAACACAGACTTTTTTAAAGTTTACACCCTTTCCCACCCTCTTCTACTTTTTTTTTTTTTTTTACAGTATTTGTATAGTGCACAATGACTGGCAGAGGTAGAGGGCAAGGCACCACCAGGAGAGGCAGCGCCATTGCAGGAGCCACTGCCAGCAGCAGCAGGTCTGGGACTGGTCCGCCGCCAGCCACTGACCACAGGGAGGAGGGAGCAGAGGTGCAACAGCAGCGTGTTGCACCCATCTTTGAGACGGGTCGTCACCCACGACCCACTGGGGATAGTCAGGTGCAGGATGTGGTGGAAATGATGGCGGGGCAGGAAGCCACCTTTTCCAGCCAGGCCTCCAGCACCAGCGAGACCAGTGCCACCAGCACCAGCACTCCGGTCCGCAGCAGGCCTCCACCAGCACTTGATGCCATGGTCACGGTGACCCCATCGACCATCCTGCCCTCAATGAGCACGCTATTCTCCCCTGAGACTGTGACCATGTACAGGGATGTTTTGGAGAAGTATGAGTTGGAGATGATGGGGCCATCCAAGGAGGAGGAGTTTGAGGTGCAGAAGTTTGTTGTTGGCACTGAGGAGGAGGGGCGTGATGCAGGGGATGTTGGGGTAGAGGAGTTGGTTGAGGCGGGCTCACAGGATATGTTTGGGGTTGATGATGATGACTTGCTGGATCCTTTCTATGTGCCACCAGTACCACCAGCACAGTTGGTTGAACGCAGCTCATCATCGGAGGAGGAGGCATCTCTGGCGCAGAGGCGAGGCAGCAGCAAGGTGGCAGCATAGGGTGTGGAAGGCAGGAGCCACAGCCTGCTGCTTCAGTCGCTACCACCACTCGCAGCAAACCTCCAACTAAAACCAAAAAGGCACAATCCTCCAAGGGCACCCAAAAACCCCAGCCCTCAAGCTCAAAGAGCAGGTTGAAGTCCCCAGTCTGGTGATACTTCACCAAGTGCCCAGTGGACGCGACACGTGCAATTTGCAACAGTTGCGGTGTCAAGCTCAGCAGAGGTCGCGATCTGCTCAAGTTGGGTACCTCGTGCCTGCAGACCCACTTACAGAGCAGACATTTTGAGGACTTTAGTGAGTTGGAGAAGCTGATGCAAAGTGGTGCAGGCAGTGGTCAGAGCCAGACAGCCACTGCACAGATTTCAGCAGCAGCAGCGGCCGACCCTCCTGCCCATCCAGTAGCAGCAGGAGCACAGCAGCATCTCGCTCCCACCCCCCCACCGGGCAGCCAGTCCTCAGTGGCCTCATCAGCTCCCTCCACAGTGGCCTCCTCATCCTCCCGTGCAGGCAAAAGCCGCCAGACCCTGCTCAGCTAAGCATTCCCCGGTGTGACCAAGGTGCTTCCTCCTTCCCACAGGCGCATCCGGTTGCTGAACGGGTTGCTTGCCCGGGCCATGTGCTCCTAGCTCCTGCCATATTCCTTTGTGCAGGAGGGGAGTGACATTAGAGCGCTGCTGCAGGTTGGGATCCCGGAGTGGCAAGTCCCCAGCCGCCACTATTTCTCCCGCAGGGCGATCCCAGCACTGCACCGCTCTGCCATGGCGAACGTGGGCTGCGCGCTGGATCATGCTGTGAGTGCGCAGATCCACATAACCATGGATTCATGGAGCAGCCATTTTGGGACAGAGCGTTATCTGTCCTTTACGGCCCACTGGATCAGCCTGGTGGAAAGCCCGAGCAAGGAAGCAGCAGGTCCACCCTCGGGCGCAGCAGCGGCACCAGTGGCCCACTATGTGATGCCACCATGTGGGTTCAGGGGAGAAGCAGCAGCTCCCACTGCCAAGCGATCCCGTCTCTCCAGCAGCTGAAGGCCCGGCACTGCCAATCGCTGCTGGAGATGAAAAGCCTGGGGACACACTCCTTGATGGCAATGAACATGCTCCGGTACCTCAGGGAGCAGGAGAGGATGTGGCTGACCCCCAGAGGCCTCACTGTGGGATTGGTGGTGTCAGACAATGCTGCCAACCTGCTGCCTGCCATCAGCAGGGGAGACTTGCTCCGCGTCCCTTGCTTGGCCCACGTCCTGAACCTGGTGGTGCAAAAGCTCATGCGCACCTATCTGGGGATGGAGGAGCTGTTAGAAGCAGCGCAGAAAATTGTGCGCACGTTTTCAGGGCACAGGTCGGATTTTCAGAATTTTAGGAACTGCTGCCTTTCCTATTTTGAGTTAAAATCTACATCATCAGGGTCAGAAAGCCAGAGAGTGACATTTATCAAAACTGTTATCCGGGGATTCGCAGACATGGGCTTACAGTCTCCCACTGGTCATGAGACCTTGACCTCTGTACAGCAATTTTTTAAAACCATTTATATATATATAAACCAATTATATATGATGATCCCGATATCGCGGTTACTGCAGAAAGGAAACTTAAAACCCTCAGGCAGGGGCATACCACCGTTGAGGTATATGCTGCTGAGTTTAGAAGGTGGGCTGTGTCAGCTAGATGGGGACAGTTTGCCTTATTGGACTGTTTAATGGGGTTATCTGACGCGGTGGCGGATCTCATGTTAAGTCACCCTGAACCTAAGACCATTGATGACGCGATCTCATTGGCAGTTAATAGATAGATCGCCGGGTCCGTTATCAGAGGCAAACCCGAGGTAGACTTTCGGGGAGATCCATTCCTGCTGCCGTTTCTTCACCTTCTCTTCCTCGGGATGAGCCGATGCAGATCGGGCATTCTAAGTTGTCGGAGGTGGAGAGTAGTGTTGGGCGAACAGTGTTCGCCACTGTTCGGGTTCTGCAGAACATCACCCTGTTCGGGTGATGTTCGAGTTCGGCCGAACACCTGATGGTGTTCGGCCTTTTAAGTTAGGGTTCGCCCCGAACTACTGAATGGCTGCCGAACAGGGCCGAACAGGGCCCCTGTTCGGCCGAACAGGGCCCTGTTCGCCCGAACATGCCGCAATACGGCCCCCCTATGGGGTCGCAGGCATAAGGGGGGAGCATGCCCCGATCGCGGGGGGGTCGGAAATTCCCCCCACCCCCTCCGCTAGCGCTCCCCCCTCTGCCCGCTTCCCCATAAAAAAAGTTTAAGGCAAGTTAAATAGTATTTGGTGGCTGGCCTGGCACTGGCAGTGGAGTGAGGAGGAGGAGGAGTCCGAGTAGCAGAGTGACGCGTTGAGGCCGGGCAGCGGGCGGTTCAGCGGTAGTACCCTTGTGGTATTTCCGCCCTTTCTCTGACCTCACGTCCTCTACGTGATGACGCATACGAGGGTACGCGTGACGCGTACCCTCGTATGCAGAGGTCGTGAGGTCAGAGAAAGGGCGGAAGCATTTTGTCTTTAATTCCCCACTTTCAATAAAAATGTTCAAATCCAGGAAACTTACATCTGTTTTGCTGTAGGTGACGGCAAATTCCAAGTTCCAATTGTTGTTATTGATGGACGTAATAAATGAGGTTAAGGAGAGCTCGTCCCCTTTCCAGATAAATAAACAGTCATCTATGAACCGTTTCCAAAACACTAGGGGGCCAGCCTTAAAAGTCTCCAAAATAGTACGTTCCCAGTCTGACATATATAAGTTAGCTATGCTGGGTGCATGCTTGGCCCCCATAGCCACTCCCCTTTTCTGCAAGAAATAGGATCCCTCAAACCAAAAATAATTGCAAGACATGGAAAAGTCCAAAAGCCTACAGATGAACTGTACCTGTTCCAAAGGTAAAGTATCTACTTCTCCCAAATATAAGGCAATGCTCTCAGCAGCCCTATTAATTGGGATACAGGTGTACAGTGATTTCACGTCTGCTGTACATAAAAACATATCGGTCCAATCTAATGTACATGCATTCAATTCTTGTAGTTTTAGTATGACATCCAAAAAAAACTCTAAGTTGTTTCTAAAATCTTCTGTGGGGTCACGTTTTAACCTAGAGTAGGTGTCAGCATCCTCTAGTTGCTTCCTTATCTCTTTCAGATATAGATCGGTTTCCCACACTACAATACCCCCCCCCCCCTTTATCTGCAGGTTTCACAGTCCAGGTTTCCTCCTTCTGCATAGTTTTAAGAGCTTTAGTTTGTTTGGCTGTAAAATTAGATGCACAGGGGTGGTTAATTGTGGGTTTGATCTCTTGTAATTTTTCACACATTGATTTTTTTGAAAACATCAATGAACTTATGTGGGCCGCACAGGCAGACGTGTGAAGAAAAGATGTTCAGAGCACATTTATAATATAGGGCACCCTGATAAAAAATCACACAGTGTCCCTGACCATTTTTCAAAATTCCATGGCAGGGACCCTACCGGCATCCGCTGCTATGGAATCGATATGATAAAACCACACTGGAGAGGGGGAAGTGTAATAAAGACCCTCTCACAGCTTGAGACCCGTTGGATATTCCAATTACAAACCCTGACACCCAACGGTCTTAATGCTAACATTGACTTGAATTGTTTTATAAGAGATGAATAAATGGGAAATTCCTGGAATGTATATTGGCTCGCTACTTAGTTAGATCATTTTAAATATGGAGAAATTTAATGTGTGTTTTATGAGTTCACTATTTATATTTCAATGTACCTACGTTTTTAACGTTTTTAACCTTTTTGATGTATTTTATGTCACTCCCTAATGAATGTGAAGGGAGGAGCTGTGCTCATCAAAGTAACCTCCTAACCATGTAGCCACACCCCCTGACGAAGGCGAGAGCCGAAACTCGAGTCGGGTAGTGGAGGCTACTTTGCAATAATGCTTATTAAACAAGAAATCTTCTAGTAAGTAATCCCCCCCGTGTGTGGCTGGCTCTGTTCGCAGTGTGCACTATTGTCGCTTATTTGTTACAGCTCTGAGCGCTGCACTACTCTGATAGGAGTTACTGCTAACCAGCTTGACACGCAGGAAGCGGAAGCCGGAAGTTCGGGCGGCCACGTGACCGGGGAGGCTTTCCAGTCAGTCCAGAGAGCGAAGCTCGTACGGCGAATGGCACTATCGTTGCAATAGCAGCCGGTGTCTGGATGTCGGGATTACAGCAAGCATACTACTACGTCTGGGCCTATCAGGTGAATCCTATGGTTGGAAACTACGGACACAGGTACTGCTACATTACCCATCCCTGAATCACCGCTCACAGTTGGGTGGTTGTCTTTATGCGCTGAGGTACTTTGTTGTTTTTTACTTCTCCCTGGGACTTTGGAACCAGTCCACCTCTTAGCTGCAAGTACATTTTTATTGCGCTCCTTTGAATTGTTTACTTATTTGTCTGGTTCCTTAGTGAGCTGCATGATGGAAATGGACATATTTGAATTCAGGAGATGTCATGTACTGGATGTAGTGGATGTTTTGGAAGAACCAACTATAGCAAGTAATGACTTAGGAACCACTTTTAGCCAACTGGAAACATTACTAGTTAAGGAAAATAGTATGAAATGGGATGTTTTAATGCTTGAACAGTATAAAACAGAACAAATTATTCCCCCAACCCTTAGGTGGAATTTACAACTCCATGAGGACATTAGAAAAGAGGGTGAAGACGCGGAGTGGCTCACCTTCTTAGAGAATTGTGCCTTAGGCGCTATGGAGATTATTCTAAACAGAAGATCTGCCAAATTAAAGGATGTGAGCCATAACATTGATATTATAAAGGACCAGTTAACACCATTTAAATATATGGATGAGTACACTGGCTTTTCCAAAAGCTGCAAAAATGCGGTTATACAGAATGAAATGGTGGTGAAAAACAAAAAACAAAAGAAATATGTAAGGGGTAAGTCTGATTGTCGAAATAAAAATATGTATAGATGGCAAAAGAAAAAATTACAACCTATACCACCGGGTAAACCGGCTCCTCCATCACAACCCTACAAACCACCACCTTCTAAGCCATATCAGGGAACCCCTAGGGGGGGCTATCCCAAATATTATAAGCATCACAAACCCATACAGACACACAATCGTTTTGAACCCCTGGAACCTAGAACACCAGTGGGTTTTCAGGAGCCAAGGCCCCATCGCCCTCCGTGGAGGACGGCATATGGGGATCCTCACAAAGCGAAATCCCAATATCGATCGAAAGGATTGAATTGGAACAACAAACCGAGACCCGCCCTTCAATGGATGGAGGAGGAACAAAGGGAACGGGTTTGGGAAAAGAAAAGATACAGAGAACAAGAGGAAAGCGAGGAGGAAAGAGATCACACACCAGGAACCAAAAGATTGAGAGAATAGTTAACGACCAACACTCAGGAGTATTTGAAGTTGGGGCCACTTGTCTATCAGAGACCAACAAACAAATACTGGATAAAGGTTTGAAATTTATCCCTGATGTTGGTCTAAACAAATTCAGTACATACATAGACATACGTAAGTTTGTGAGAAAACTGAACATCAAGAAAAGTTTTATTCAAAACACAGCCCCTGTAAAAAACAATTCAGAAACGCCCTTTTTACACACAGGTTTGAAGAAACCATCGGTGTACAATCCAAATTTGTCTAACAATAAGTTCATTGATGTTTTCAAAAAATCAATGTGTGAAAAATTACAAGAGATCAAACCCACAATTAACCACCCCTGTGCATCTAATTTTACAGCCAAACAAACTAAAGCTCTTAAAACTATGCAGAAGGAGGAAACCTGGACTGTGAAACCTGCAGATAAAGGGGGGGGGGGGTATTGTAGTGTGGGAAACCGATCTATATCTGAAAGAGATAAGGAAGCAACTAGAGGATGCTGACACCTACTTTAGGTTAAAACGTGACCCCACAGAAGATTTTAGAAACAACTTAGAGTTTTTACTGAAAGAGGGTCTGCAAGCTGGAATTTTAGACCAACAGGAGTTTGACTATTTAAACATTAAATATCCAAGAAAACCGGTTATTTATGTTTTACCGAAGGTTCACAAGGATCCACTAGCCCCACCCGGTAGGCCTATAGTGTCAGGAATTAATTCAGTGACTTACCGGGTGGGGGAATACATTGAAACCTTCTTACAACCATTAGTGCAAACAACCCCCTCCTACTTAAAGGATACGTTGGATGTCATACTAAAACTACAAGAATTGAATGCATGTACATTAGATTGGACCGATATGTTTTTATGTACAGCAGACGTGAAATCACTGTACACCTGTATCCCAATTAATAGGGCTGCTGAGAGCATTGCCTTATATTTGGGAGAAGTAGATACTTTACCTTTGGAACAGGTACAGTTCATCTGTAGGCTTTTGGACTTTTCCATGTCTTGCAATTATTTTTGGTTTGAGGGATCCTATTTCTTGCAGAAAGATGAGTGGCTATGGGGGCCAAGCATGCACCCAGCATAGCTAACTTATATATGTCAGACTGGGAACGTACTATTTTGGAGACTTTTAAGGCTGGCCCCCTAGTGTTTTGGAAACGGTTCATAGATGACTGTTTATTTATCTGGAAAGGGGACGAGCTCTCCTTAACCTCATTTATTACGTCCATAAATAACAACAATTGGAACCTGGAATTTGCCGTCACCTACAGCAAAACAGATGTAAATTTCCTGGATTTGAACATTTTTATTGAAAGTGGGGAATTAAAGACAAAATGCTACTTTAAAGAGAGTGACATAAACTCCTATATCGACTCCACTAGTTGCCACCATACCCCCTGGTTACATAACATCCCTAGAGGCCAATTTTGTAGGGTGCGTAGAAATTGCACAAAAGACTCAGACTATTGGGCACAATCAGAGATTTTGCAACATCGATTTATCGAGAAAGGTTATAGAAAAGATCTGATCCAAAATGAGAGAATAAGGGTGTTGAAGGAAGGTAGAGATATTAGAGTAAAGAAAAAGATCCCTTCCACCACTCCATCCACTGCAAATTCGGAGTTCTCTTTTGTAACCACATATTCTCGAGATCATAGGAAAATGAAGAAAATGCTTACCAATAATTGGGGTATCTTGAAGGAGGACCCTATCATAGGCCCCGTACTACCAGAGAAACCAAAGATAATTTATAGAAGACCACAGAATCTGGGGGATAAAATTGTAAAAAATTGCATTAAGGGAACAAGACCACCTATGTTCCCTCAGCTGAAAGGCTTCTTCCCTTGCAGAAAGTTAAATAAATGCAAAATTTGTGAATATGGAGGTTGCAGGATGACCACCTTTATCTCGACTCACAGCGGAAAGAGATTTGTGATCGATCAGTTTATTACATGCAATTCAATTAACGTTGTTTATGTACTGGAGTGCCCCTGCGGCCTGCAATATGTGGGCCGCACAGGCAGACGTGTGAAGAAAAGATGTTCAGAGCACATTTATAATATAGGGCACCCTGATAAAAAATCACACAGTGTCCCTGACCATTTTTCAAAATTCCATGGCAGGGACCCTACTGGCATCCGCTGCTATGGAATCGATATGATAAAACCACACTGGAGAGGGGGCAGTGTAATAAAGACCCTATCACAGCTTGAGACCCATTGGATATTCCAATTACAAACCCTGACACCCAACGGTCTTAACCTCCCTGCCGGTTATCCCGAGCTCAGCTCGGGGTTACCTGCCGTGGAGGATTCCTCAGGCCCTGTTGGGCCGATTTGCATAATTTTTTTTTGTTACACGCAGCTAGCACTTTGCTAGCTGCGTGTAACTTACAATCGCCGACGCTCCGCGCCGATTCGCCGCAACCCGCCACATCAGAGGGTGCCCCCCGCCCCGAGACCCGTGCGCTGCCTGCCCAATCAGTGCCAGGCAGCGTCGAGGGGTGGTTCGGGACTCCCTCTGACGTCACGACGTCGGTGACGTCATCGCGCCCGTCGACATGGCGACGGGGGAAGCCCTCCTGGAAATCCCGTTCAGAACGGGATTTCCGGATGGGTAAATGCGCCGGCGGCGATCGGCGCATTCGGGGGGACGCCGCAGGGAGGGGGGAAGCATGTAGCTAGCGTTAGGCTAGCTACATGCTAAAAAAAAAAAAAAATGCCAAAAAACACCCTCCCTGCCGTGCGCAGCAATTTTTTATAACGGCAGTGAGGTTAATGCTAACATTGACTTGAATTGTTTTATAAGAGATGAATAAATGGGAAATTCCTGGAATGTATATTGGCTCGCTACTTAGTTAGATCATTTTAAATATGGAGAAATTTAATGTGTGTTTTATGAGTTTACTATTTATATTTCAATGTACCTACGTTTTTAACGTTTTTAACCTTTTTGATGTATTTTATGTCACTCCCTAATGAATGTGAAGGGAGGAGCTGTGCTCATAAAAGTAACCTCCTAACCATGTAGCCACACCCCCTGACGAAGGCGAGAGCCGAAACTCGAGTCGGGTAGTGGAGGCTACTTTGCAATGATGCTTATTAAACAAGAAATCTTCTAGTAAGTAATTCCCCCCGTGTGTGGCTGGCTCTGTTCGCAGTGTGCACTATTGTCGCTTATTTGTTACAGCTCTGAGCGCTGCACTACTCTGATAGGAGTTACTGCTAACCAGCTTGACACGCAGGAAGCGGAAGCCGGAAGTTCGGGCGGCCACGTGACCGGGGAGGCTTTCCAGTCAGTCCAGAGAGCGAAGCTCGTACGGCGAATGGCACTATCGTTGCAATAGCAGCCGGTGTCTGGATGTCGGGATTACAGCAAGCATACTACTACGTCTGGGCCTATCAGGTGAATCCTATGGTTGGAAACTACGGACACAGGTACTGCTACATTACCCATCCCTGAATCACCGCTCACAGTTGGGTGGTTGTCTTTATGCGCTGAGGTACTTTGTTGTTTTTTACTTCTCCCTGGGACTTTGGAACCAGTCCACTTCTTCGCTGCAAGTACATTTTTATTGCGCTCCTTTGAATTGTTTACTTATTTGTCTGGTTCCTTAGTGAGCTGCATGATGGAAATGGACATATTTGAATTCAGGAGATGTCATGTATTGGATGTAGTGGATGTTTTGGAAGAACCAACTATAGCAAGTAATGACTTAGGAACCACTTTTAGCCAACTGGAAACATTACTAGTTAAGGAAAATAGTATGAAATGGGATGTTTTAATGCTTGAACAGTATAAAACAGAACAAATTATTCCCCCAACCCTTAGGTGGAATTTACAACTCCATGAGGACATTAGAAAAGAGGGTGAAGACGCGGAGTGGCTCACCTTCTTAGAGAATTGTGCCTTAGGCGCTATGGAGATTATTCTAAACAGAAGATCTGCCAAATTAAAGGATGTGAGCCATAACATTGATATTATAAAGGACCAGTTAACACCATTTAAATATATGGATGAGTACACTGGCTTTTCCAAAAGCTGCAAAAATGCGGTTATACAGAATGAAATGGTGGTGAAAAACAAAAAACAAAAGAAATATGTAAGGGGTAAGTCTGATTGTCGAAATAAAAATATGTATAGATGGCAAAAGAAAAAATTACAACCTATACCACCGGGTAAACCGGCTCCTCCATCACAACCCTACAAACCACCACCTTCTAAGCCATATCAGGGAACCCCTAGGGGGGGCTATCCCAAATATTATAAGCATCACAAACCCATACAGACACACAATCGTTTTGAACCCCTGGAACCTAGAACACCAGTGGGTTTTCAGGAGCCAAGGCCCCATCGCCCTCCGTGGAGGACGGCATATGGGGATCCTCACAAAGCGAAATCCCAATATCGATCGAAAGGATTGAATTGGAACAACAAACCGAGACCCGCCCTTCAATGGATGGAGGAGGAACAAAGGGAACGGGTTTGGGAAAAGAAAAGATACAGAGAACAAGAGGAAAGCGAGGAGGAAAGAGATCACACACCAGGAACCAAAAGATTGAGAGAATAGTTAACGACCAACACTCAGGAGTATTTGAAGTTGGGGCCACTTGTCTATCAGAGACCAACAAACAAATACTGGATAAAGGTTTGAAATTTATCCCTGATGTTGGTCTAAACAAATTCAGTACATACATAGACATACGTAAGTTTGTGAGAAAACTGAACATCAAGAAAAGTTTTATTCAAAACACAGCCCCTGTAAAAAACAATTCAGAAACGCCCTTTTTACACACAGGTTTGAAGAAACCATCGGTGTACAATCCAAATTTGTCTAACAATAAGTTCATTGATGTTTTCAAAAAATCAATGTGTGAAAAATTACAAGAGATCAAACCCACAATTAACCACCCCTGTGCATCTAATTTTACAGCCAAACAAACTAAAGCTCTTAAAACTATGCAGAAGGAGGAAACCTGGACTGTGAAACCTGCAGATAAAGGGGGGGGGGGGGGTATTGTAGTGTGGGAAACCGATCTATATCTGAAAGAGATAAGGAAGCAACTAGAGGATGCTGACACCTACTCTAGGTTAAAACGTGACCCCACAGAAGATTTTAGAAACAACTTAGAGTTTTTACTGAAAGAGGGTCTGCAAGCTGGAATTTTAGACCAACAGGAGTTTGACTATTTAAACATTAAATATCCAAGAAAACCGGTTATTTATGTTTTACCGAAGGTTCACAAGGATCCACTAGCCCCACCCGGTAGGCCTATAGTGTCAGGAATTAATTCAGTGACTTACCGGGTGGGGGAATACATTGAAACCTTCTTACAACCATTAGTGCAAACAACCCCCTCCTACTTAAAGGATACGTTGGATGTCATACTAAAACTACAAGAATTGAATGCATGTACATTAGATTGGACCGATATGTTTTTATGTACAGCAGACGTGAAATCACTGTACACCTGTATCCCAATTAATAGGGCTGCTGAGAGCATTGCCTTATATTTGGGAGAAGTAGATACTTTACCTTTGGAACAGGTACAGTTCATCTGTAGGCTTTTGGACTTTTCCATGTCTTGCAATTATTTTTGGTTTGAGGGATCCTATTTCTTGCAGAAAGATGAGTGGCTATGGGGGCCAAGCATGCACCCAGCATAGCTAACTTATATATGTCAGACTGGGAACCTACTATTTTGGAGACTTTTAAGGCTGGCCCCCTAGTGTTTTGGAAACGGTTCATAGATGACTGTTTATTTATCTGGAAAGGGGACGAGCTCTCCTTAACCTCATTTATTACGTCCATCAATAACAACAATTGGAACCTGGAATTTGCCGTCACCTACAGCAAAACAGATGTAAATTTCCTGGATTTGAACATTTTTATTGAAAGTGGGGAATTAAAGACAAAATGCTACTTTAAAGAGAGTGACATAAACTCCTATATCGACTCCACTAGTTGCCACCATACCCCCTGGTTACATAACATCCCTAGAGGCCAATTTTGTAGGGTGCGTAGAAATTGCACAAAAGACTCAGACTATTGGGCACAATCAGAGATTTTGCAACATCGATTTATCGAGAAAGGTTATAGAAAAGATCTGATCCAAAATGAGAGAATAAGGGTGTTGAAGGAAGGTAGAGATATTAGAGTAAAGAAAAAGATCCCTTCCACCACTCCATCCACTGCAAATTCGGAGTTCTCTTTTGTAACCACATATTCTCGAGATCATAGGAAAATGAAGAAAATGCTTACCAATAATTGGGGTATCTTGAAGGAGGACCCTATCATAGGCCCCGTACTACCAGAGAAACCAAAGATAATTTATAGAAGACCACAGAATCTGGGGGATAAAATTGTAAAAAATTGCATTAAGGGAACAAGACCACCTATGTTCCCTCAGCTGAAAGGCTTCTTCCCTTGCAGAAAGTTAAATAAATGCAAAATTTGTGAATATGGAGGTTGCAGGATGACCACCTTTATCTCGACTCACAGCGGAAAGAGATTTGTGATCGATCAGTTTATTACATGCAATTCAATTAACGTTGTTTATGTACTGGAGTGCCCCTGCGGCCTGCAATATGTGGGCCGCACAGGCAGACGTGTGAAGAAAAGATGTTCAGAGCACATTTATAATATAGGGCACCCTGATAAAAAATCACACAGTGTCCCTGACCATTTTTCAAAATTCCATGGCAGGGACCCTACTGGCATCCGCTGCTATGGAATCGATATGATAAAACCACACTGGAGAGGGGGCAGTGTAATAAAGACCCTATCACAGCTTGAGACCCATTGGATATTCCAATTACAAACCCTGACACCCAACGGTCTTAACCTCCCTGCCGGTTATCCCGAGCTCAGCTCGGGGTTACCTGCCGTGGAGGATTCCTCAGGCCCTGTTGGGCCGATTTGCATAATTTTTTTTTTGTTACACGCAGCTAGCACTTTGCTAGCTGCGTGTAACTTACAATCGCCGACGCTCCGCGCCGATTTGCCGCAACCCGCCACATCAGAGGGTGCCCCCCGCCCCGAGACCCGTGCGCTGCCTGCCCAATCAGTGCCAGGCAGCGTCGAGGGGTGGTTCGGGACTCCCTCTGACGTCACGACGTCGGTGACGTCATCGCGCCCGTCGACATGGCGACGGGGGAAGCCCTCCTGGAAATCCCGTTCAGAACGGGATTTCCGGATGGGTAAATGCGCCGGCGGCGATCGGCGCATTCGGGGGGACGCCGCAGGGAGGGGGGAAGCATGTAGCTAGCGCTAGGCTAGCTACATGCTAAAAAAAAAAAAAATGCCAAAAAACACCCTCCCTGCCGTGCGCAGCAATTTTTTATAACGGCAGTGAGGTTAATGCTAACATTGACTTGAATTGTTTTATAAGAGATGAATAAATGGGAAATTCCTGGAATGTATATTGGCTCGCTACTTAGTTAGATCATTTTAAATATGGAGAAATTTAATGTGTGTTTTATGAGTTTACTATTTATATTTCAATGTACCTACGTTTTTAACGTTTTTAACCTTTTTGATGTATTTTATGTCACTCCCTAATGAATGTGAAGGGAGGAGCTGTGCTCATAAAAGTAACCTCCTAACCATGTAGCCACACCCCCTGACGAAGGCGAGAGCCGAAACTCGAGTCGGGTAGTGGAGGCTACTTTGCAATGATGCTTATTAAACAAGAAATCTTCTAGTAAGTAATTCCCCCCGTGTGTGGCTGGCTCTGTTCGCAGTGTGCACTATTGTCGCTTATTTGTTACAGCTCTGAGCGCTGCACTACTCTGATAGGAGTTACTGCTAACCAGCTTGACACGCAGGAAGCGGAAGCCGGAAGTTCGGGCGGCCACGTGACCGGGGAGGCTTTCCAGTCAGTCCAGAGAGCGAAGCTCGTACGGCGAATGGCACTATCGTTGCAATAGCAGCCGGTGTCTGGATGTCGGGATTACAGCAAGCATACTACTACGTCTGGGCCTATCAGGTGAATCCTATGGTTGGAAACTACGGACACAGGTACTGCTACATTACCCATCCCTGAATCACCGCTCACAGTTGGGTGGTTGTCTTTATGCGCTGAGGTACTTTGTTGTTTTTTACTTCTCCCTGGGACTTTGGAACCAGTCCACTTCTTCGCTGCAAGTACATTTTTATTGCGCTCCTTTGAATTGTTTACTTATTTGTCTGGTTCCTTAGTGAGCTGCATGATGGAAATGGACATATTTGAATTCAGGAGATGTCATGTATTGGATGTAGTGGATGTTTTGGAAGAACCAACTATAGCAAGTAATGACTTAGGAACCACTTTTAGCCAACTGGAAACATTACTAGTTAAGGAAAATAGTATGAAATGGGATGTTTTAATGCTTGAACAGTATAAAACAGAACAAATTATTCCCCCAACCCTTAGGTGGAATTTACAACTCCATGAGGACATTAGAAAAGAGGGTGAAGACGCGGAGTGGCTCACCTTCTTAGAGAATTGTGCCTTAGGCGCTATGGAGATTATTCTAAACAGAAGATCTGCCAAATTAAAGGATGTGAGCCATAACATTGATATTATAAAGGACCAGTTAACACCATTTAAATATATGGATGAGTACACTGGCTTTTCCAAAAGCTGCAAAAATGCGGTTATACAGAATGAAATGGTGGTGAAAAACAAAAAACAAAAGAAATATGTAAGGGGTAAGTCTGATTGTCGAAATAAAAATATGTATAGATGGCAAAAGAAAAAATTACAACCTATACCACCGGGTAAACCGGCTCCTCCATCACAACCCTACAAACCACCACCTTCTAAGCCATATCAGGGAACCCCTAGGGGGGGCTATCCCAAATATTATAAGCATCACAAACCCATACAGACACACAATCGTTTTGAACCCCTGGAACCTAGAACACCAGTGGGTTTTCAGGAGCCAAGGCCCCATCGCCCTCCGTGGAGGACGGCATATGGGGATCCTCACAAAGCGAAATCCCAATATCGATCGAAAGGATTGAATTGGAACAACAAACCGAGACCCGCCCTTCAATGGATGGAGGAGGAACAAAGGGAACGGGTTTGGGAAAAGAAAAGATACAGAGAACAAGAGGAAAGCGAGGAGGAAAGAGATCACACACCAGGAACCAAAAGATTGAGAGAATAGTTAACGACCAACACTCAGGAGTATTTGAAGTTGGGGCCACTTGTCTATCAGAGACCAACAAATACTGGATAAAGGTTTGAAATTTATCCCTGATGTTGGTCTAAACAAATTCAGTACATACATAGACATACGTAAGTTTGTGAGAAAACTGAACATCAAGAAAAGTTTTATTCAAAACACAGCCCCTGTAAAAAACAATTCAGAAACGCCCTTTTTACACACAGGTTTGAAGAAACCATCGGTGTACAATCCAAATTTGTCTAACAATAAGTTCATTGATGTTTTCAAAAAATCAATGTGTGAAAAATTACAAGAGATCAAACCCACAATTAACCACCCCTGTGCATCTAATTTTACAGCCAAACAAACTAAAGCTCTTAAAACTATGCAGAAGGAGGAAACCTGGACTGTGAAACCTGCAGATAAAGGGGGGGGGGGGGGGGGGTATTGTAGTGTGGGAAACCGATCTATATCTGAAAGAGATAAGGAAGCAACTAGAGGATGCTGACACCTACTCTAGGTTAAAACGTGACCCCACAGAAGATTTTAGAAACAACTTAGAGTTTTTACTGAAAGAGGGTCTGCAAGCTGGAATTTTAGACCAACAGGAGTTTGACTATTTAAACATTAAATATCCAAGAAAACCGGTTATTTATGTTTTACCGAAGGTTCACAAGGATCCACTAGCCCCACCTGGTAGGCCTATAGTGTCAGGAATTAATTCAGTGACTTACCGGGTGGGGGAATACATTGAAACCTTCTTACAACCATTAGTGCAAACAACCCCCTCCTACTTAAAGGATACGTTGGATGTCATACTAAAACTACAAGAATTGAATGCATGTACATTAGATTGGACCGATATGTTTTTATGTACAGCAGACGTGAAATCACTGTACACCTGTATCCCAATTAATAGGGCTGCTGAGAGCATTGCCTTATATTTGGGAGAAGTAGATACTTTACCTTTGGAACAGGTACAGTTCATCTGTAGGCTTTTGGACTTTTCCATGTCTTGCAATTATTTTTGGTTTGAGGGATCCTATTTCTTGCAGAAAGATGAGTGGCTATGGGGGCCAAGCATGCACCCAGCATAGCTAACTTATATATGTCAGACTGGGAACGTACTATTTTGGAGACTTTTAAGGCTGGCCCCCTAGTGTTTTGGAAACGGTTCATAGATGACTGTTTATTTATCTGGAAAGGGGACGAGCTCTCCTTAACCTCATTTATTACGTCCATCAATAACAACAATTGGAACCTGGAATTTGCCGTCACCTACAGCAAAACAGATGTAAATTTCCTGGATTTGAACATTTTTATTGAAAGTGGGGAATTAAAGACAAAATGCTACTTTAAAGAGAGTGACATAAACTCCTATATCGACTCCACTAGTTGCCACCATACCCCCTGGTTACATAACATCCCTAGAGGCCAATTTTGTAGGGTGCGTAGAAATTGCACAAAAGACTCAGACTATTGGGCACAATCAGAGATTTTGCAACATCGATTTATCGAGAAAGGTTATAGAAAAGATCTGATCCAAAATGAGAGAATAAGGGTGTTGAAGGAAGGTAGAGATATTAGAGTAAAGAAAAAGATCCCTTCCACCACTCCATCCACTGCAAATTCGGAGTTCTCTTTTGTAACCACATATTCTCGAGATCATAGGAAAATGAAGAAAATGCTTACCAATAATTGGGGTATCTTGAAGGAGGACCCTATCATAGGCCCCGTACTACCAGAGAAACCAAAGATAATTTATAGAAGACCACAGAATCTGGGGGATAAAATTGTAAAAAATTGCATTAAGGGAACAAGACCACCTATGTTCCCTCAGCTGAAAGGCTTCTTCCCTTGCAGAAAGTTAAATAAATGCAAAATTTGTGAATATGGAGGTTGCAGGATGACCACCTTTATCTCGACTCACAGCGGAAAGAGATTTGTGATCGATCAGTTTATTACATGCAATTCAATTAACGTTGTTTATGTACTGGAGTGCCCCTGCGGCCTGCAATATGTGGGCCGCACAGGCAGACGTGTGAAGAAAAGATGTTCAGAGCACATTTATAATATAGGGCACCCTGATAAAAAATCACACAGTGTCCCTGACCATTTTTCAAAATTCCATGGCAGGGACCCTACTGGCATCCGCTGCTATGGAATCGATATGATAAAACCACACTGGAGAGGGGGCAGTGTAATAAAGACCCTATCACAGCTTGAGACCCATTGGATATTCCAATTACAAACCCTGACACCCAACGGTCTTAACCTCCCTGCCGGTTATCCCGAGCTCAGCTCGGGGTTACCTGCCGTGGAGGATTCCTCAGGCCCTGTTGGGCCGATTTGCATAATTTTTTTTGTTACACGCAGCTAGCACTTTGCTAGCTGCGTGTAACTTACAATCGCCGACGCTCCGCGCCGATTCGCCGCAACCCGCCACATCAGAGGGTGCCCCCCGCCCCGAGACCCGTGCGCTGCCTGCCCAATCAGTGCCAGGCAGCGTCGAGGGGTGGTTCGGGACTCCCTCTGACGTCACGACGTCGGTGACGTCATCGCGCCCGTCGACATGGCGACGGGGGAAGCCCTCCTGGAAATCCCGTTCAGAACGGGATTTCCGGATGGGTAAATGCGCCGGCGGCGATCGGCGCATTCGGGGGGACGCCGCAGGGAGGGGGGAAGCATGTAGCTAGCGCTAGGCTAGCTACATGCTAAAAAAAAAAAAAATGCCAAAAAACACCCTCCCTGCCGTGTGCAGCAATTTTTTATAACGGCAGTGAGGTTAATGCTAACATTGACTTGAATTGTTTTATAAGAGATGAATAAATGGGAAATTCCTGGAATGTATATTGGCTCGCTACTTAGTTAGATCATTTTAAATATGGAGAAATTTAATGTGTGTTTTATGAGTTTACTATTTATATTTCAATGTACCTACGTTTTTAACGTTTTTAACCTTTTTGATGTATTTTATGTCACTCCCTAATGAATGTGAAGGGAGGAGCTGTGCTCATAAAAGTAACCTCCTAACCATGTAGCCACACCCCCTGACGAAGGCGAGAGCCGAAACTCGAGTCGGGTAGTGGAGGCTACTTTGCAATGATGCTTATTAAACAAGAAATCTTCTAGTAAGTAATTCCCCCCGTGTGTGGCTGGCTCTGTTCGCAGTGTGCACTATTGTCGCTTATTTGTTACAGCTCTGAGCGCTGCACTACTCTGATAGGAGTTACTGCTAACCAGCTTGACACGCAGGAAGCGGAAGCCGGAAGTTCGGGCGGCCACGTGACCGGGGAGGCTTTCCAGTCAGTCCAGAGAGCGAAGCTCGTACGGCGAATGGCACTATCGTTGCAATAGCAGCCGGTGTCTGGATGTCGGGATTACAGCAAGCATACTACTACGTCTGGGCCTATCAGGTGAATCCTATGGTTGGAAACTACGGACACAGGTACTGCTACATTACCCATCCCTGAATCACCGCTCACAGTTGGGTGGTTGTCTTTATGCGCTGAGGTACTTTGTTGTTTTTTACTTCTCCCTGGGACTTTGGAACCAGTCCACCTCTTAGCTGCAAGTACATTTTTATTGCGCTCCTTTGAATTGTTTACTTATTTGTCTGGTTCCTTAGTGAGCTGCATGATGGAAATGGACATATTTGAATTCAGGAGATGTCATGTATTGGATGTAGTGGATGTTTTGGAAGAACCAACTATAGCAAGTAATGACTTAGAAACCACTTTTAGCCAACTGGAAACATTACTAGTTAAGGAAAATAGTATGAAATGGGATGTTTTAATGCTTGAACAGTATAAAACAGAACAAATTATTCCCCCAACCCTTAGGTGGAATTTACAACTCCATGAGGACATTAGAAAAGAGGGTGAAGACACGGAGTGGCTCACCTTCTTAGAGAATTGTGCCTTAGGCGCTATGGAGATTATTCTAAACAGAAGATCTGCCAAATTAAAGGATGTGAGCCATAACATTGATATTATAAAGGACCAGTTAACACCATTTAAATATATGGATGAGTACACTGGCTTTTCCAAAAGCTGCAAAAATGCGGTTATACAGAATGAAATGGTGGTGAAAAACAAAAAACAAAAGAAATATGTAAGGGGTAAGTCTGATTGTCGAAATAAAAATATGTATAGATGGCAAAAGAAAAAATTACAACCTATACCACCGGGTAAACCGGCTCCTCCATCACAACCCTACAAACCACCACCTTCTAAGCCATATCAGGGAACCCCTAGGGGGGGCTATCCCAAATATTATAAGCATCACAAACCCATACAGACACACAATCGTTTTGAACCCCTGGAACCTAGAACACCAGTGGGTTTTCAGGAGCCAAGGCCCCATCGCCCTCCGTGGAGGACGGCATATGGGGATCCTCACAAAGCGAAATCCCAATATCGATCGAAAGGATTGAATTGGAACAACAAACCGAGACCCGCCCTTCAATGGATGGAGGAGGAACAAAGGGAACGGGTTTGGGAAAAGAAAAGATACAGAGAACAAGAGGAAAGCGAGGAGGAAAGAGATCACACACCAGGAACCAAAAGATTGAGAGAATAGTTAACGACTAACACTCAGGAGTATTTGAAGTTGGGGCCACTTGTCTATCAGAGACCAACAAACAAATACTGGATAAAGGTTTGAAATTTATCCCTGATGTTGGTCTAAACAAATTCAGTACATACATAGACATACGTAAGTTTGTGAGAAAACTGAACATCAAGAAAAGTTTTATTCAAAACACAGCCCCTGTAAAAAACAATTCAGAAACGCCCTTTTTACACACAGGTTTGAAGAAACCATCGGTGTACAATCCAAATTTGTCTAACAATAAGTTCATTGATGTTTTCAAAAAATCAATGTGTGAAAAATTACAAGAGATCAAACCCACAATTAACCACCCCTGTGCATCTAATTTTACAGCCAAACAAACTAAAGCTCTTAAAACTATGCAGAAGGAGGAAACCTGGACTGTGAAACCTGCAGATAAAGGGGGGGGGGGTATTGTAGTGTGGGAAACCGATCTATATCTGAAAGAGATAAGGAAGCAACTAGAGGATGCTGACACCTACTCTATGTTAAAACGTGACCCCACAGAAGATTTTAGAAACAACTTAGAGTTTTTACTGAAAGAGGGTCTGCAAGCTGGAATTTTAGACCAACAGGAGTTTGACTATTTAAACATTAAATATCCAAGAAAACCGGTTATTTATGTTTTACCGAAGGTTCACAAGGATCCACTAGCCCCACCCGGTAGGCCTATAGTGTCAGGAATTAATTCAGTGACTTACCGGGTGGGGGAATACATTGAAACCTTCTTACAACCATTAGTGCAAACAACCCCCTCCTACTTAAAGGATACGTTGGATGTCATACTAAAACTACAAGAATTGAATGCATGTACATTAGATTGGACCGATATGTTTTTATGTACAGCAGACGTGAAATCACTGTACACCTGTATCCCAATTAATAGGGCTGCTGAGAGCATTGCCTTATATTTGGGAGAAGTAGATACTTTACCTTTGGAACAGGTACAGTTCATCTGTAGGCTTTTGGACTTTTCCATGTCTTGCAATTATTTTTGGTTTGAGGGATCCTATTTCTTGCAGAAAAGGGGAGTGGCTATGGGGGCCAAGCATGCACCCAGCATAGCTAACTTATATATGTCAGACTGGGAACGTACTATTTTGGAGACTTTTAAGGCTGGCCCCCTAGTGTTTTGGAAACGGTTCATAGATGACTGTTTATTTATCTGGAAAGGGGACGAGCTCTCCTTAACCTCATTTATTACGTCCATCAATAACAACAATTGGAACCTGGAATTTGCCATCACCTACAGCAAAACAGATGTAAATTTCCTGGATTTGAACATTTTTATTGAAAGTGGGGAATTAAAGACAAAATGCTACTTTAAAGAGAGTGACATAAACTCCTATATCGACTCCACTAGTTGCCACCATACCCCCTGGTTACATAACATCCCTAGAGGCCAATTTTGTAGTGTGCGTAGAAATTGCACAAAAGACTCAGACTATTGGGCACAATCAGAGATTTTGCAACATCGATTTATCGAGAAAGGTTATAGCAAAGATCTGATCCAAAATGAGAGACTAAGGGTGTTGAAGGAAGGTAGAGATATTAGAGTAAAGAAAAAGATCCCTTCCACCACTCCATCCACTGCAAATTCGGAGTTCTCTTTTGTAACCACATATTCTCGAGATCATAGGAAAATGAAGAAAATGCTTACCGATAATTGGGGTATCTTGAAGGAGGACCCTATCATAGGCCCCGTACTACCAGAGAAACCAAAGATAATTTATAGAAGACCACAGAATCTGGGGGATAAAATTGTAAAAAATTGCATTAAGGGAACAAGACCACCTATGTTCCCTCAGCTGAAAGGCTTCTTCCCTTGCAGAAAGTTAAATAAATGCAAAATTTGTGAATATGGAGGTTGCAGGATGACCACCTTTACCTCGACTCACAGCGGAAAGAGATTTGTGATCGATCAGTTTATTACATGCAATTCAATTAACGTTGTTTATGTACTGGAGTGCCCCTGCGGCCTGCAATATGTGGGCCGCACAGGCAGACGTGTGAAGAAAAGATGTTCAGAGCACATTTATAATATAGGGCACCCTGATAAAAAATCACACAGTGTCCCTGACCATTTTTCAAAATTCCATGGCAGGGACCCTACCGGCATCCGCTACTATGGAATCGATATGATAAAACCACACTGGAGAGGGGGCAGTGTAATAAAGACCCTATCACAGCTTGAGACCCGTTGGATATTCCAATTACAAACCCTGACACCCAACGGTCTTAACCTCCCTGCCGGTTATCCTGAGCTCAGCTCGGGGTAACCTGCCGCGGAGGATTCCTCAGGCCCTGCTGGGCCGATTTGCATAATTTTTTTTTTGTTACACGCAGCTAGCACTTTGCTAGCTGCGTGTAACTTATGATCGCCGCCGCTCCGCGCCGATTCGCTGCAACCCGCCGCATCAGAGGGTGCCCCCCCCCCCCCCGAGACCCGTGCGCTGCCTGGCCAATCAGTGCCAGGCAGCGTCGAGGGGTGGTTCGGGACTCCCTCTGACGTCACGACGTCGATGACGTCGGAGACATCATCGCGCCCGTCACCATGGCGACGGGGGAAGCCCTCCTGGAAATCCCGTTCAGAACGGGATTTCCAGATGGGTAAATGCGCCGGCGGCGATCGGCGCATTCGGGGGGACGCCGCAGGGAGGGGGGAAGCATGTAGCTAGCGCTAGGCTAGCTACATGCTAAAAAAAAAAAAATGCCAAAAAACACCCTCCCTGCCGTGCGCAGCAATTTTTTATAACGGCAGGGAGGTTAATGCTAACATTGACTTGAATTGTTGAGATGAATAAATGGGAAATTCCTGGAATGTATATTGGCTCGCTACTTAGTTAGATCATTTTAAATATGGAGAAATTTAATGTGTGTTTTATGAGTTCACTATTTATATTTCAATGTACCTACGTTTTTAACGTTTTTAACCTTTTTGATGTATTTTATGTCACTCCCTAATGAATGTGAATGGAGGAGCTGTGCTCATAAAAGTAACCTCCTAACCATGTAGCCACACCCCCTGGCGAAGGCGAGAGCCGAAACTCGAGTCGGGTAGTGGAGGCTACTTTGCAAAAATGCTTATTAAACAAGAAATCTTCTAGTAAGTAATTCCCCCCGTGTGTGGCTGGCTCTGTTCGCAGTGTGCACTATTGTCGCTTATTTGTTACAGCTCTGAGCACTGCGCTACTCTGATAGGAGTTACTGCTAACCAGCTTGACACGCAGGAAGCGGAAGCCGGAAGTTCGGGCGGCCACGTGACCGGGGAGGCTTTCCAGTCAGTCCAGAGAGCGGAGCTCGTACGGCGAATGGCACTATTGTTGCAATCGCAGCCAGTGTCTGGATGTCGGGATTACAGCAAGCATACTACTACGTCTGGGCCTATCAGGTGAATCCTATGGTTGGAAACTACGGACACAGGTGTTATAAACTGCTCTTATCACCTTGCTTCGACACCATTGTCTCACAGACTGTGAGATCACTTGACTCTCCACACAGCAAACAGTAGATAGACTTTCTCAGGCTTCTTCAATGTTTACGTTATTTATTCAGGACTACAGAAATACAGATAGATACATTCATCATATCCTAGCCATGCCAATCTTCATGTTGCGTTACAAGCTCATGATTAGACTCCCTACTGAAGTCACTCAGGCACTTCTTGCTAACCTACGTTCCACTAAACTACCTATGTACAGCAGACATTATATCAGATTACATAAAGGAAGAACATGCTTAAAGAAATAATTGGGTTCCAGTCAGTATGGCGAGCTAGTGCGGAAGGAAGAAGCAGAAGTGAGTTCTCCATCGCTCGCTCCAGATTTAATACCGACTAGGAAAGAGTTAAATCTGACATCATCTTCGCCACCCCCTATATCAGTCTATTGGTGGACCCACTCGTGGTGTCATCATACACACCTACTTGATTAATAATCAATGAGGCGTTTGACCTATATGCAGGACCGTGGATGTTTAGTAAACATGGCCAATGTTTTCTGTTCCTGTTGAGGTCAGAGTGGCCGATGGCCTTCTCTTAGGAACATGTTCTCAGTATCTGCGCGTATCCTCTGCTACACGCAGACCCTGAGATGCCTCTGCCTGCATCACAAAACCTCTATTTATTTTAAAGACATACACTGCGGACAAGCCTTTTACATAAAACTCAGGCTAAGTAACTGAGGCCTACTTAAATTATAACAACCCCCCCTAAAATGGCTTGACCCGCAGATCCCCACTTCTGAACCTAACCCGTACCTGGTTTCTTTTAGATTTCACTTTTCGATGTTCGTGCTCACACAACTTCTCTGCTCTAGGCGATTACCCCTGGAAGAGAGAGAGCAAGACCTCTTGGTCTTCCTGTAACCAGGCTCTCTGGGGAGGCCCTACTTCTAAGTCCCTCTATACCACATGCTCAGCATTTGCGTCACTCACGTATCACTCACAAACTTGCATGACCACAGAAAAGTGAAACTCGTTTGGTTGTTACTCAAGGGAGCAGTGCCAGGTGCCTTCTAAAAGAGCGCCTTTATACAATCAGCTCCATCACAGGTACTACTAAACCGATACCCATAACCCTGCATATCCCTTAATTTGAAAATATGGGTTCATGAGATTGTTTATGAGGCACCAATCTCTGGACCAGGTTAATTTGTCTGCGTAATTTTACACACAAACTCACCTGTATAATGATTCCCAAGATTGCCAACCCCATCACTATGGCCAGTGGATGTAGGAAGAAATTCTGAATTGCAGAGGCCCAGTCCGAATGTCCCTGGAATATTGCCAGAAACCGTTTCCACCAGGTCAGACTGGAACTCACCTGATTATATTTGTGTTCAACCTCTTTAAGATCGCCTTGATCATGATGAAATATCACCTCTAATTTAGTGTTCTGTTTGTTTAACCGTTGTAACAAAGTGTGATCTTGTGTCAAAACCTGTACCCATTTGTCCCATGGCGTGTTATCCCTCAGGATGGGCACCTCCTGTGGAGCTTTGAACTTTAGAGTTCTCCTCACAATTTGAGGGATCACGTAGTCAAACCTGGATGACTTGATCCGTATGGGATCTCCGCTCACACAATATGTTCCCCTTAAAAGACCAACCCTATCGGAACAATTATGAAAATGTACAATGAATGTGTCATTAGACCTCATGTTAAAAAAAACACACTTTTCCTTCAGCCACCGGAGATATTGGTTTGGCATTAGGAGGGATCTTTTGGATGGCAGCTGTGCACTCTGTGTTATTGAGCCAGCAGGCGTCCTCACTAAATCGGACTTGCCCCGGCAAACACAGGTACCTCTCTGAGAATTGCCAGCATGATGACAAATCTACTTGTTTCACCTCCCCGTCTAGCACCAAAAACCGTTGACCTCTCAGGTCATGGTGTAAGACATGTGTTGAGGAAACAGGTGTACCCAGGGATACTACTGGAAAAACTACCTGAGTTTCTCCGCCGGTAGGAACTAAGGAAGTAGCGGTGCATAAAAAATTGTCGCACCCCATCCATTTGTTTATCCACACCTCTCGGTGCCTCCATGCAAAAGATCCTTCCCCCGGAAAATCGACAAATCGCTCCTTGTCAAGTCTCAGCTGTAAAGGAGTTTTACCTTCTGATAAGGCTTGAGCCATTATCTTAAAATCTGCTGTTAACTCGGTCTGCATTGACAGGCATGCTGTCTCCCATGCAGTACCCTTAGCATGTTCAATCATCTTCTGAAGAATTATTTGAATGTGCCTTTGAGTGAACCCCTGAACTCTATAGGTGTTGTGCGTTAACTGTTCCAAAACCAAGTTCAGATGGTGTTGGGTACCCACATTCTGTTGTCCCAATGTGCCTAATTGTTGAATGACCTCCGTCATCCCTTCTATGTCTACACTGTTTGCTACCCCCATTCCAGCTCCCATTCCTCCCAAGAGTGTATCTGTTAAATCTCGGGACCTTCTTCTGGCGACACTATTCCCTGTGGAATGTGCCCATGACATAAAAGCCTGTACCAGGGTGTCAGTGACAGTGCTGCAGTTAGGGTATATATTAGATATTACCCACTCTTCTAAATTAATCTGCCAAGTGATCAATTGAAGCTGGGCCTCCATGATCACTGGAGTCGCCCTCAGTTGATTTAACTGGAAAGGGCCACTTTTTACAACCTGATGTGTCTCACATGACGGTAGGTGGGATTCCTGAGTAGTCCCTGACAGGGTGACTACCTGAGCTTTAGGCATTGGGGGAATCCCCACTTTTACTGTCACGGTTCCCCTTCTCATTATGCAAGATCTATTTGGACCCTTAAACTCTAGGGACTGTGGGATGCAAAAACCATATGTCCATGGTCCTTCATCCTCCCGGACTAAGGGCGCTATTTTTAAACTCCCCCTTTTTAGTCCCATCACCCTTCCGTCATAGAGAGTCCCCGGGGTGCTACCTGATGCATCCCAGGATTCTACCTCTCTACTCCAAAAGGTCCCCGGATCCATCCAACTCACGTCCCATGCTAACCCTTGTGGCCCTCCCCAGAAGAATACGGTAGGTACTCTTTCTTCTGGGAAATTGATTAGCATATCAATGACAAACGCTGTTCCTAACTGTCCTGTTTGGACCTTTGCCCCCCTTATGTCCTGGGGCAAAATGCGTACCTTAGGTCGGGAAGAATGTACTCTCTGCAATCGTTCGATTAAGAGTACCTCCTCACTTACCCATCTAGCATGAGGATAAGTGCTGGAATATGGACTGTGTGGTATTGTCTCATGTGGTGACCCCTGTAGTGAGGATGTTACCTGTGTTGGCTTTCCCTCCCCCGGGACCGCTCTCCCCACCCTCTTTGTCACCTGGAAATGTGGCTTGATCTCTATTTTTACTTCTTGTTTCGAGAACCACCCACCCTCGGCTTTCCAGCCTTTACGTGTGTATAGTTGTTTCAGAGGCACTCTCTGTTGGTAGCTCCAGAGTGTGATGTTGTCCCCCTCGTCTCTCCGGCAGGAGAATTGACGCCTCCTGCTCGTTCCTCTCCAATCTGGAACCATCTCACTCTGCATAACCAAGACAAGGTACCCCTGAATCACACACTCCACCTTTTGCACGTACCCATTGTACTGCAATGTACCTTTTAACAAACCTTTGGATCGGTGCATCGATTCTGGGAGTGTGGTATTAAATAGCAGATTTACACTGCCATTCAATCCCCACTGCCCGCACACCTGACCCTTCAGACCTTTCACCCACATTGTGCCATGAAATTTGTTTTCTCCTGGCACAAGTGCTCTTTCCCTCCATCCCTGCTTGGTCCATCTGTGCCAATCAGAGGGAGGTGTGAAAGGATCAGTACCTTTGTCACCCAACATTAACATGCTTGGGCCTTGCATTCTCATTAACCCCTTATTATACATGAGAATGTCCTCTCTTCGTTCTCCTAGGACGGAATGGCAACCTAGGATCACCATCAGCACGGTACTCTTCATTATAAAAGCACCACCTTGGGAAAGAAAAACATTAGCAATTTGCACTATGCTTTGCTCAGACAGTTTTGTTAGTCTCTTTCCGATCTCCGAAATCTCGTGTTTTAGTCTGTTTCCAATTTCAGGAATCTCGTGTTTTAGTCTCTTTCCAATTTCAGGAATCTCGTGTTTTAGTCTCTTTCCGATTTCAGGAATCTCGTGTTCCTCCAAGCTTAGATCGGCATCTGGAACCTTTCGCTTATCCGACTGACATCTCCATCTTTGCTGCCAGCACTGCAGCTGTCTCAATTCCATATTGCCAAACACCTGAAATCGAAATACAAACAAATCAATTCTTATTAATGATTTGGGATTCGCCCTGCGGCTTGTACTCTTTACACTTTTTAAATTGATCAATATATACCGTAATTGATCTCGTTGCTTTATGGTTCTCATGAACTCTGTTTACTCTTATTGGTAGATTGGAGTTAAACTTCACCCCCCTACCTCAGTACTATCCTCAGTACTTACCTGTTTACAATATGCTCCCGCGGACTTCACCTATGGAAGCTCGCTTCACCTTTGGAAGCTCTCACCCCCTTGCAGCTCACTCCACATCCCCCCTTATCTGTCCATGCGCGGCCGTCGCATGCACAGATTACGGATGCCACACCTGATGCTGCTTTGCAGGTGAGCCTGCAATGCTCTTACTCATTATCGCATTTACTTATCTAGAACTTCATCGCGATACCAGCTCTGCTAGAAGTTCTGTGTGTTGTACCCTCTGACCAATGTTTGCCGTGCCACCACCCCCAGACTTCACAAAAAAACGGCTGCCTCCCTGTAGGAAGGAGCACTTTGCACTTAAACTACACAGGGTGCAGGGCTAAGCATACCAGCGTCGCATGCCTGTATGCATATCCCTGAATGCCCACATGGTAGGTAGTCACATGTCAAACAGCGTACTGATACACTGTCACTCTGTAAACGGCAATTCTATCATCTGTATAATTGCCCCATGAACTGCTGTCAGTCCTAGTTCATTGTGCTACAAATGATAGGAGCTGGAAAAAACATATTTGACCAATCAGTGGACGAAAAAAACGCACAAAAAAAAAACGCTCCAGCCCAGCATAGACCTCCCAGTCCAGCTCTGGCTCTGTCCACGACAAAACCGGAAAAAACGTTACCGCTCTGCAACAGCGGCGACGGAAACCCGTATTGGTCAACTCCCTTTTTTCCACCTCCGGCACCCCCCCTGATGCGCTGTCCCCCCTTTTCTATTGGGAACTTATGCTGCACCACCCATTAAGGTGCCCCACTTACAGGAATAATCCCATAAGCAACTCAGTACAGACCCTTTCCTGATCTGCACTGTTACGTGTGACCCTGCACCTAGCTGGGAAACACTTCCTATTCTGGCATTCCTCTCCATGGACCCAGGGAAAAGCTCTGGGGAAATACTTTGAGAACCGAGACACCCAGGAGAATGTCTCTGTATTTCTACCCCCCTTCCTTTCAGCTGCTCTGCCCGGAGCCGCGAGCACAGCCTGACGTGACGTGGATCCCCCAGCCCCTCCTCCCCCCTGCCATGATGTGTGGGGGCCATGACTCACGGGCGCGGGCTCTCTCCACTGCCGCCATTTTGAGTCCTGGACTGCCAGCTAAGATGGCTGCTCCCATATCAGCCTCTCGTTTCCTATATCTTAGGAGAAAGAACAAAATACACACAGAACAAACATTGTTATGCATAGTTACACACAGCATCGATACCTTTTACCGAGAGTCAGCCTTCCGCTACCTATCCTCTCTGGGATGCTTGCCAAACTTGAGACCAACCGCGTCACAGCTGCAATGCTAAATATTTTACATCCTAGCATCACCCAGGAACGTGGAACCCTCTCTCTCCTCACAAAACATCTGCAGTTTATCTCTGCCATAACTCAAACTTACTCAAGTTTAACTCTAAACCATATTAACAGCTAATACTGCTGAAACGCACAACAGACAAACTGGCTAAACAACATAACAGATACAGATATTTACAAGCATGCTAGCAGCTCTGACTGGAAATACGAGAAACTTGCAGAACATCTCACAAACAGAAAGACACTCGATTTCCTCTTCTATCCCCTCTCCCTCCCATCCAGTACTAACAGAAGCACCGCTGGCTTATCTCCTGCTGTGGGGGACCCCCCCCCCCCCCCTGCTCTATCTGGACATTCTTCCCAGCCTCTGTAGAGACGGGGAGAGAAGAGAAGAGGAAAAAAAAAACCCAATCGACTTCTTTCCAGCAAAAACATGCCTGAAACAAATGCAGAAATAACCCCCACATAAATATGCAACACAGGAAACTTGAATCCGAAGAAACCAAACAAAACACATAAACTCTGACAACCGCACCCTGCATTTACAAGATGCGAAGCCCGCAGCCTCCACGCTGCAGTTAACACAGAATAAAACAACATAAATCAAACTTGCCTGAGCAGCAGATTCTTGGCCATACATCAGCATTCCCGCAAATTCACCTGCGAAACTTCCATGGACTCCGGAACTTTCTGAGCGTTTAATCACCGTCATCTCCGTCCCCACACTGGACTGGCTCAGTGGATCGACATCTCCCACAGCGAGTTGCGAGCTGGCCCCGGAGTGTCCCGTTCGACCCATATTTCGGCTGGTGACTACAGTGCACAATGTAGTCACAGTGTAACGTCCAAGAGTTTCGCCGCTGATTTCTTGAATCGCTGCCGTGTGCTTGGCTCCCACACACTCACACCAGCTTATCAGTATCAGCTTGATAAGCTTTACAGTCTATTCCGCTTGTTTTGCTGTGGAATATCTTGAAACCAATTTCTTCGGCCCCGGCCCCGTCTGCCTGTATTGCTAGGCAGGGAAGGATTTCAGGCACCACTGTTATAAACTGCTCTTATCACCTTGCTTCGACACCATCGTCTCACAGACTGTGAGATCACTTGACTCTCCACACAGCAAACAGTAGATAGACTTTCTCAGGCTTCTTCAATGTTTACGTTATTTATTCAGGACTACAGAAATACAGATAGATACATTCATCATATCCTAGCCATGCCAATCTTCATGTTGCGTTACAAGCTCATGATTAGACTCCCTACTGAAGTCACTCAGGCACTTCTTGCTAACCTATGTTCCACTAAACTACCTATGTACAGCAGACATTATATCAGATTACATAAAGGAAGAACATGCTTAAAGAAATAATTGGGTTCCAGTCAGTATGGCGAGCTAGTGCGGAAGGAAGAAGCAGAAGTGAGTTCTCCATCGCTCGCTCCAGATTTAATACCGACTAGGAAAGAGTTAAATCTGACATCATCTTCGCCACCCCCTATATCAGTCTATTGGTGAACCCACTCGTGGTGTCATCATACACACCTACTTGATTAATAATCAATGAGGCGTTTGGCCTATATGCAGGACCGTGGATGTTTAGTAAAAATGGACAATGTTTTCTGGTCCTGTTGAGGTCAGAGTGGCCGATGGCCTTCTTTTAGGAACATGTTCTCAGTATCTGCGTGTATCCTCTGCTACACGCAGACCCTGAGATGCCTCTGCCTGCATCACAAAACCTCTATTTATTTTAAAGACATACACTGCGGACAAGCCTTTTACATAAAACTCAGGCCAAGTAACTGAGGCCTACTTAAATTATAACAACAGGTACTGCTACATTACCCATCCCTGAATCACCGCATGTAGTACATGGTAGCTCAATTTCATCGGAGGCAGCTACAGGATGATTTAGCAGATCCCAGATCTGCAACCCAGGTTAAAATGTCTCCCCCTTCCAAGTGAACACTTTCTCTCCAGCTGGGAGACACAGAGCCACAAACACTTAAGTTGGTGGAACAGCATCTGAAATCTTTATTTACAAGTCAATCTTATATACACACTGATGATGGGGGAAAACCAGATTAAACCAGAGTGCCCATGTGAAGTATTTGAGACAATAGCACAGACATAGTACAGACAGCAAACACAATAGGATTTGTTTTTCTGTAAACACTGGCAGAGGTAGAATCAGTGGCGTATCTGGGTAAAGTAGCGCCTATGGCAAACACTACAATTGCGCCCCCCCAATCCCCAGCCCTGCCCCCAAGTGGTGGGGGGGGAGTCTCATTCCCCCATAATAAAAGCAACCAGGTGCCTCAAGATAAGGAAATTAAATAGCCAGGAGTGCCAAGATAATTAAGTAGCAAAGTGCCGCATATATACATAATTTGAGTAGATATGTTCCCCAGACAACCCAATTAGGCAGACACATGCTTCTAGATATTAGTATAAGGTAGTCATTTGTGCACCTCACATTTGAAAAATACTCCTCAGTCAGTGGACAGTCAGTGACATGACTATGTAATTAGAGTTGGGCCGAACGGTTCGCCTGCGAATGGTTCCATGCGAACTTCAGTGGTTCGCGTTCGCGTCCCGCAGGCGAACCTTTGCGGAAGTTCGGTTTGCCCCATAATGCACATGGAGGGTCAACTTTGACCCTCTACATCACAGTCAGCAGGCCCAGTGTAGCCAATTAGGCTACACTAGCCCCTGGAGCCCCACCCCCCTTATATAAGGCAGGCAGCGGCGGCCATTACGGCCACTCGTGTGCCTGCATTAGTTAGAGTAGGGCGAGCTGCTGCAGACTGTCTCTCAGGGAAAGATTAGTTAGGCTTAGCTTGTTCCTGTCTGGCTGCATACCTGTTCTGTGAACCCACCACTGCATACCTGTGCTGTGAACCCACCACTGCATACCTGTGCTGTGAACCCACCACTGCATACCTGTTCTGTTCAGTGGACCCGCCACTGTAAACCTGTTCATTGAACCCACCACTGCATACCTGTGCTGTGAATCCACCACTGCATACCTGTGCTGTGAACCCACCACTGCATACCTGTGCTGTGAACCCACCACTGCATACCTGTTCTGTTCAGTGGACCCGCCACTGCATACCTGTTCTGTTTAGTGAACCGCCACTGTATACCTGTTCTGTTTAGTGAACCCGCCACTGCATACCTGTTCTGTTCAGTGGACCCACCGCATCAGTGCGCATACCTGTGCAGTTAAGTGAACCCGCCACTGCATACCTGTTCTGTTCAGTGAACCGCCACTGTATACCTGTTCTGTTTAGTAAACCCACCACTGCATACCTGTTCTGTTCAGTGGACCCGCCACTGCATACCTGTTCTGTTCAGTGAACCCACCGCATCAGTGCGCATACCTGTGCAGTTAAGTGAACCCGCCACTGCATACCTGTTCTGTTCAGTGGACCCGCCACTGCATACCTGTTCTGTTTAGTGAACCGCCACTGTATACCTGTTCTGTTTAGTGAACCCGCCACTGCATACCTGTTCTGTTCAGTGAACCCACCGCATCAGTGCGCATACCTGTGCAGTTAAGTGAACCCGCCACTGCATACCTGTTCTGTTCAGTGGACCCGCCACTGCATACCTGTTCTGTTTAGTGAACCGCCACTGTATACCTGTTCTGTTTAGTGAACCCGCCACTGCATACCTGTTCTGTTCAGTGGACCCGCCACTGCATACCTGTTCTGTTTAGTGAACCCGCCACTGCATACCTGTTCTGTTCAGTGGACCCGCCACTGCATACCTGTTCTGTTTAGTGAACCCACCACTGCATACCTGTTCTGTTCAGTGGACCCGCCACTGTATACCTGTTCATTGAACCCACCACTGCATACCTGTGCTGTGAACCCACCACTGCATACCTGTGCTGTGAACCCACCACTGCATACCTGTGCTGTGAACCCACCACTGCATACCTGTTCTGTTCAGTGGACCCGCCACTGCATACCTGTTCTGTTTAGTGAACCGCCACTGTATACCTGTTCTGTTTAGTGAACCCGCCACTGCATACCTGTTCTGTTCAGTGGACCCACCGCATCAGTGCGCATACCTGTGCAGTTAAGTGAACCCGCCACTGCATACCTGTTCTGTTCAGTGAACCGCCACTGCATACCTGTTCTGTTTAGTGAACCGCCACTGTATACCTGTTCTGTTTAGTGAACCCGCCACTGCATACCTGTTCTGTTCAGTGAACCCACCGCATCAGTGCGCATACCTGTGCAGTTAAGTGAACCCGCCACTGCATACCTGTTCTGTTCAGTGGACCCGCCACTGCATACCTGTTCTGTTTAGTGAACCGCCACTGTATACCTGTTCTGTTTAGTGAACCCGCCACTGCATACCTGTTCTGTTCAGTGAACCCACCGCATCAGTGCGCATACCTGTGCAGTTAAGTGAACCCGCCACTGCATACCTGTTCTGTTCAGTGGACCCGCCACTGCATACCTGTTCTGTTTAGTTAACCGCCACTGTATACCTGTTCTGTTTAGTGAACCCGCCACTGCATACCTGTTCTGTTCAGTGGACCCGCCACTGCATACCTGTTCTGTGAACCCACCACTGTATACCTGTTCTGTTCAGTGAACCCACCGCATCAGTGCGCATACCTGTGCAGTTAAGTGAACCCACCTACCTACGTGAGTGCACGCAGTGTGATATACCACTCCGTGTATACCCGATATGGACAAAACAGGTAGAGGAAGAGGTAGTGGCAGAGCCAGAGGAAGGCCACCCGGCAGGTCTGCGCGAGGTCGTGTAAATGTAATTTCGTGTGGACCTGGCCCACAGTACAGTGCTCAGAAGAAGGCACGTCCCATCACCTCCCAAGATTGTCAGGACGTGGTTGAGTATTTAGCGACACAGAACACCTCATCTTGCTCAGCCACCAGCGCTACTACTAGCACCACTTCCGCTGCATTTGACACTTCGCAAGAATTATTTAGTGGTGAAATCACTGATGCACAGCCATTGTTGTTACAGCCAGATGAATTTTCACCAGCTCATATGTCTGAGTTACGCGGCAACATTATGGATGTAACGTGTAAGGAGGATGAAGGACCTACTGATGTTGGTGCATGTTTGGATTTGTCTGAGGCAAGCGAAGCTGGGCAGGATGATTACGATGATGACGATGATAGGGATCCTCTGTATGTACCCAATAGAGGAGATGAAGAGGGGGACAGTTCAGAGGGGGAGTCAGAGAGTAGGAGGAGGAGAGAAGTTGCTGAAAGAAGCTGGGGCAGCTCTTCGTCAGAAACAGCTGGTGGCAGTGTCCGGCACCATGTATTGCCACCTATGTACAGCCAGCCAACTTGCCCTTCAGCATCAGCTGCTGAGGTCCCCATAGTGCCCACATCCCAGGGTGGCTCAGCGGTGTGGAAATTTTTTAATGTGTGTGCCTCAGATCGGACCAAAGCCATCTGTTTGCTCTGCCAACAAAAATTGAGCCGTGGAAAGGCCAACACTCACGTAGGGACAAGTGCCTTACGAAGGCACCTGGAGAAAAGGCACAAACAGCAATGGGATGGCCACCTGAGCAAAAGCAGCAGCAGCACACAAAAGCAAAGCCACCCTCCTTCTCCTCTTCCTCCTCCATCAGGTGCATTATCTGCTACTGCCGCTTTCTCCCTTCCACCTTCACAGGCACCCTCCTCCACTCCGCCTCTGCCCTTGAGCGGTTCCTGCTCCTCTGCCCACAGCAGCAGTCAGGTGTCCGTGAAGGAAATGTTTGAGCGGAAGAAGCCAATTTCGGCCAGTCACCCCCTTGCCCGGCGTCTGACAGCTGGCGTGGCGGAACTGTTAGCTCGGCAGCTGTTACCATACCGGCTGGTGGACTCTGAGGCCTTCCGTAAATTTGTGGCCATCGGAACACCGCAGTGGAAGATGCCAGGCCGCACTTATTTTTCGAGAAAGGCCATACCCCAACTGCACCGTGAAGTTGAGAGGCAAGTGGTGTCATCTCTTGCGAAGAGCGTTGGGTCAAGGGTACACCTGACCACGGATGCCTGGTCTGCCAAGCACGGGCAGGGCCGCTACATTACCTACACAGCCCATTGGGTGAACCTGGTGGTGAACGATGGCAAGCAGGGCGCAGCGGACCAAATTGTGACACCTCCACAGCTTGCAGGCAGGCCTCCTGCCACCTCCTCTCCTCCTGCTACATGCTCTTCGCTGTCCTCCTCCTCCTTGGCTGAGTGGCAGTTCTCCTCTCCAGCTACACAGCCCCAGCTCCGCAGGGCCTATGCTGCATGCCAGGTACGACGGTGTCACGCCATCTTAGACATGGCTTGTCTCAAAGCGGAGAGTCACACTGGAGCAGCTCTCCTGGCTGCTCTTAAGAAACAGGTGGATGAGTGGCTGACCCCGCACCACCTGGAGATAGGCAACGTGGTGTGCGACAACGGCAGCAATCTGCTTGCCGCTTTGCATATGGGGAAGCTGACACACATACCCTGCATGGCACATGTCATGAATCTAGTGGTTCAAAGATTTGTGGCAAAGTACCCTGGCTTAGCGAATGTCCTGAAGCATGCCAGGAAGTTCTGTGGGCATTTGAGGCGGTCTTACACAGCCATGGCGCGCTTTGCGGAAATTCAGCGCAAAAACAACATGCCGGTGAGACGCCTCATTTGCGATAGCCCGACTCGCTGGAACTCGACCCTGCTCATGTTCTCCCGCCTGCTAGAACAGAAGAAAGCCGTGACCCACTACCTCTACAACTACAGTAGAATGAAACAGTCTGGGAAGATGGGGATGTTCTGGCCCGACAACTGGACACTGATGGAAAATGCATGCAGGCTCATGCGGCCGTTTGAGGAGGTGACCAACCTGGTGAGCCGCAGTGAGGGCACCATCAGCGACTTAATTCCCTACGCTTACTTCTTGGAGCGTGCTGTGCGTAGAGTGGCGGATGAAGCTGTGAATGAGCGTGACCAGGAACCGTTACGGCAGCAACAGGCATGGGACCAATTTTCATCAGACCCAGCTGTTTCCTCAACACCTGCGGCAGCACAGAGGGGGGAGGAGGAGTAAGAAGAGAAGTCGTGTGCAGAAGACGAATCAGACTCAGAGGATGATGAGCAAGGTGTTTCTTTGGGGGAGGAGGAGGAGGAGGGGACAGCGGCAGGAGAACAACCTCAGCAGGCATCGCAAGGGGCTTGTGCTGCTCAACCTTCCCGTGGTATTGTTCGCGGCTGGGGGGAGGAGGTTGACTTACCTGACGTCACTGAGGAAGAGCAAGAGGAGATGGAGGGTACTGGATCCGACTTTGTGCAGATGTCGTCTTTTATGCTGTCCTGCCTGTTGAGGGACCCCCGTATAAAAAACCTCAAGGGGAATGAGCTGTACTGGGTGGCCACACTACTAGACCCTCGGTACAGGCACAAAGTGGCGGACCTGTTACCAACTCACCGGAAGGTGGAAAGGATGCAGCACATGCAGAACCAGCTGTCAACTATGCTTTACAATGCCTTTAAGGGTGATGTGATGGCACAACGCCAGCAAGGTACCACTGCCACTAATCCTCCTCCCGTGTCCACGCAGTCAAAGACAGGACGCTCCAGCGATCTCATGGTGATGTCGGACATGCAGACATTCTTTAGTCCAACGCCTCGCCGTAGCCCTTCCGGATCCACCCTCCACCAACGCCTGGAACGGCAGGTAGCCGACTACCTGGCCTTAAGTGTGGATGTAGACACTGCTGTGAACAGCGATGAGGAACCCTTGAACTACTGGGTGCACAGGCTTGACCTGTGGCCAGAGCTGTCCCAATTTGCCATCCAACTTCTCTCCTACCCTGCCGCAAGCATCCTCTCAGAAAGTACCTTCAGCGCAGCTGGAGGCATTGTCACAGAGAAGAGAAGTCGCCTAAGTCACAAAAGTGTTAAGTACCTCACCTTTATCAAAATGAATGAGGCATGGATCCCGGAGGGCTGCTGCCCGCCCCAAGACTAAGTCAGTCCCCGCACATACAGCATCTCTGCCTGCACGCCGTGTGACTGGCTGCCTGGCCTGCCCCAAGAAGACTAAGTCGCTCCCAGTCCCTCCACACAGCATGTCTGCCTGCAGGCCGCTTGACTACCTTCTCCGCCACCACCAACAGGGTCCGGGACTCCAGGCGGATTGCTGAATTTTTTAGGCCGCTGCTAGCAGCGGCCGCTGTAATAATTTTTCGGGTGCGTGTACATGACTGCCTAATTTTTCTGGCTGCACTGCGGGCAGCTGCAACAACAAAAGAAAAGGCATGTACATGCGCCCATTCCCCTTCGTGATCATTACCTTGCCGTGGTGAAGGGGCTTGTGTATCACAATGGAGCAATGACCGGCGCCTAGATGAGTGTCTCGGGGGGCACACCCACGATAATAAGGTCGTTGCCTCATTGTGGTCAGACCAAATTTGATCAGCTGGACAGTCACTGTTCTGTCATTCAGCTACATCAGCCAGGTGACCATATGGGCTATAAAGCCACCAAAACCTGCACTCTCGCCATGGTGCGTACCAGTAAAGCACGGCTGTCACAACACAAACAGCTGTTTGCGGTGCGTTACACGATGAGTTTGGTGTGTCAGTGTGAAGCAGTACCTTAATTACACTACCTGATTGATGTATACACATGCAAGATGTTTGAAAGCACTTTAGGCCTGTCATTTAGCATTCAATGTGATTTCTGCCCTTAAAACGCTGCTTTGCGTCAAATCCAGATTTTTCCCGGGGACTTTTGGCATGTATCCCACTCCGCCATCCCCCCCTCCAGGTGTTAGACCCCTTGAAACATCTTTTCCATCACTTTTGTGGCCAGCATAATTATTTTTTTTTTTCAAAGTTCGCATCCCCATTGAAGTCTATTGCGGTTCGCGAACTTTAACGCGAACCGAACCTTTCGCGAAAGTTCGCGAACCCGGTTCGCGAACCGAAAATCGGAGGTTCGGCCCAACTCTATATGTAATCTGTAAAGTACTGCAGAAGATGTCAGTGCTGTATAAATACATAATAATATGGTAGGACATTTGACTATGAACATGGCAGATATTAGATTTTATGCTTCTCTGAGGACAGTCAGTGACATGACTATGTACTCTGTAAAGTACTGCAGAAGATGTCACTGCTATATAAATACATAATAATAATATGGTAGGACATTAGACTATGACTATGGTAGGATTAGAGTGTGAGCTCCTCTGAGGACAGTCAGTGGCATGACTATGTACTCTGTAAAGTACTGCAGAAGATGTCAGTGCTATATAAATACATAATAATAATAATAATAATAATAATAATATGGTAGGACATTAGGCTATGACTATGGTAGGATTAGAGTGTGAGCTCCTCTGAGGACAACCAGTGACATGACTATATACTCTGTAATGTGCTGCAGAAGGTGTCAGTGCTGTATAAATACATAATAATATGGTAGGACATTAGGCTAGGACTATGGTAGGATTAGAGTGTGAGCTCCTCTGAGGAGATGTCAGTGCTATATAAATACATAATAATAATATGGGAGGACATTAGACTATGACTATGGTAGGATTAGAGTGTGAGCTCTTCAGAGGACAGTCAGTGACATGACTATGTACTCTGTAATGTGCTGCAGCAGAAATCAGTGCTATATAAATACGTAATAATAATATTGTAGGACATTAGACTGTGACTATGGTAGGATTAGATTGTGATCTCCTCTGAGGACAGTCAGTGACATGACTATGTACTCTGTAATGTGCTGCAGGAGATGTCAGTGCTATATAAATACATAATACTAATATGGTAGGACATTAGGCTAGGACTATGGTAGGATTAGAGTGTGAGCTCCTCTGAGGACAATCAGTGACATAACTATGTAATCTGTAAACAGCTGCAGGAGATGTCAGTGCTATATAAATACATAATAATAATATGGTAGGACATTAGGCTAGGACTATGGTAGGATTAGAGTGTTAGCTCCTCTGAGGACAATCAGTGACATGCCTATGCTCTGTAAAGTGTTGCAAAAGAAGTAGCTACTTGGATTCGAAATGTAAATTATACAGCGGTGACCGTGGGGATGGGGGTTAACTTGTCCATAAGTCCGTGGGATCCTATGCATTCCATTTGCATCACACGCAATGTGTGACGCATTCTCCACGCCACTATCGCGCTTTCTCCTTCAAGCCAGAAGAAGGAAGCGTGGTAGTGACATGGAATGTGTCACACACATTGCGTGTGACGTGAATGGAACGCATATGATCCTACGGACTTATGGGTAAGGTAACCCCCATCACCCGCGGTCACTGCTGTATAATTAACATTTCAAATCCAGGTAGCTACTCAAAAGCCCATCCCTGCTTAAAAGTACCTTTTAAGGGAGGTACAATAGATGGAGGCAGGGGGGGGGGGGGGGGAAGCAGGGAGAATGGAGATTGTGATGGGGAAATGGAGGTCACTAAGAAGTGTGGGAAAGGCGGGGGGGGGGGACAAGAGAGGGGGAAAAAGAAAAAAAAAGTAGGAAGGGTTGGAGATAAAGAGATCCAGTCCCGTTTGGAGGAACATCACACCACAACCATGCTGCACTTTATAGGAGAGAGAGTGCAGAGAAAGGAGACAAGCACATGCTGGAAGCAGGGAGAGGACAGGAACCAGGAAGTATTCAGCAGTAATCATCTTATCTATATTGTCAGGAGCTGCCTCTCTCTGCTCCGGTAACCTGATGCACATGACATATGCTATCAGATTCCTCATCCTCACTGCTGCGCTCATCTCCTGCCTCTCCTGCAGTAAGAACACACTCACTGTCTGTGTCACTTGGCTCCAGCTATGCAGACTCTTGTTCTCCTCTATGCTCCATCCCCCATCAGCCCCAGCGGCAGCAGTAGGGCTGCATGCAGCCAATCAGGAGGGAGATGTGAGCAGTGCCGACGTTGCCTGGGCGACTAAGCTGCAGAGGTGAATGGGACACAGAAAACTTTACCTACTGCTGTACAGCGCTCTGGGCGCTGGCAGCCGGCTAGATCATCTTCATGGGAAGGAGCCAGGAGGTGCTCAGACCTGGGAGGGAGAGGGGATTTTCTAATGTATGCGCCCCCTGGGAGGTGAGTGACAAGGGCGCCCATAGCAGCTGCCCTATGTGCACGCCTCCAGATCCGCCTCTGGGTAGAATTTGTTACATGTGTTAATTTTCAATAGACCAGGTTCTTAACAACAATGCATGAACAGGTCTGAGTCTTCAGATCTCTATCACAGGGGCTGGTATGGTAATATACCCAGTGGGTATGCAAATCCGGGTTTGTATCCTGTCTCTCAAAGATGCTTTGAACAAATCTATCTTCTTCTAAAGTGTTAATTTTAATGTATCTGTAAAGCACTGTCCGCAGGAATGTGCTGCTGACTAGTTGGAGCAATGATGCCACTTTGAGAAATTGTGATGTGCTGTATATATTTTAATATCGGGGTGATTTAAGTAGCACATTAATAAAACCTTTCAGTACAGAATTGCCGCAAGAAGGCGGAAAACTCTGCCGCCTAGGTGTACCTAGAGGTACTACCCTAGGCGAGCCTGTCTTACCTCTAAAAGAAAACCGTCTACTTCTCCCATGTTCAATTAATTGGGAGAATCGAGTCTCATCTACCCAGGCATTTATAGACTCGGGCTCCGCAGCCAATTTCATAGACTCTGATTTTGCTATAAAGTTGGGAATTCCCATTGTTTCCCCAAACAGACAGATTTTTGTAACTGCAGTGGATGACTCTCCACTTCAGGGGAAACAACCTCTGTCACAGACTCCTGTATTGTTATGCCAAGTGGGGGTACTTCATAAAGAACAAGTACAGTTCTTTGTGCTCAAAATGGCAACTTCCACAGTGATCCTTGGTATGCCATGGCTACAACAACATTCCCCTCAGATTGACTGGAGTTCCGGTCAGCTATTAAGCTGGTTATCTCACTGTCATCATTGTTTGGAGAAAGTTGCTGTTTGTGCTACCAAGGTTCAAATGGAAGGATTGTCCGCACATTATACTGACTTCATTGATGTCTGTTGTCCCAAAGCTGCAGATAAACTTCCTCCGCATAGAAGTTTTGATTGTGCTATTGAGTTGAGGTCAGGTTGTATGTCTCCTAGAGGCCATTTATATAACTTGTCTGGCCCTGAGAAACTTGCTATGCAGGATTACATAAAAGAGAATTTGGCTAAAGGGTTCATCCATCCTTCACAGTCTCCGGCCGGAGCAGGTTTCTTTTTTGTGCAAAAGAAGGATGGTGGCCTTCGGCCATGTATTGATTACAGAGGTTTAAACAAGATTACTGTAAAGAATCGTCATCCACTCCCTTTAATAGATGACTTGTTCTCCCAGGTTACTAATGCAAGTATCTTCTCTAAACTTGATCTCAGAGGGGCATACAACCTGATACGCATAAGGGATGGTGACGATTGGAACACGCCCGATGGGCACTACGAATATTTGGTTATGCCCTTCGGGTTATGTAACGCTCCAGCCGTCTTCCAGGAGTTGATCAATGAGGTCTTCCGGGAGGTTTTAGTGTGGTTAGTCCTCGTTTATTTAGACGACATACTCATTTTCTCACCTAGTTTGGCTGAACACAGGGAACATGTGAAGTATGTGTTAAGAAAACGGAGACAGAACTCTTTATATGCAAAACTAGAGAAATGCCTCTTTGAAGTTTCTGAAGTTCCCTTCTTGGGTTATGTAATTTCAACCGCTGATCTCTCCATGGACCCCAGTAAAGTATCTGCTGTGCTGGAGTGGCCACAACCTTTGGGGTTGAAGGCACTCCAGAGGTTCCTTGGATTTGCCAACTACTATAGGAAGTTTATTAAAGGATTTTCTTCTGTGGTGTCACCTCTCACAGAACTTACCAAGAAGGGGGCAGACACTTACAATTGGTCAGCAGAAGCACATGCTGCTTTTGCCACATTGAAGAAGTTGTTTTGTTCCGCTCCCATTTTGCGGCATGTTGATATCACTCTCCCCTTTATCGTGGAGGTGGATGCATCAGAAGTAGGGGTTGGGGCTGTACTGTCTTAACACTCAGGGCTTCAAGGCAGATTGCATCCGTGCGCATTTTTCTCTCGGAAGTTCTCTCCAGCTGAGAGAAATTACGATATTGGGAACCGCGAGCTCTTGGCGGTCAAAATTGCGTTGGAGAAATGGCGCCATTGGCTCAAAGGAGCAGAGCATACGATTACGGTCTATCCAGACCATAATAATTTAGAATATATCGAGGGTGCCAAGAGACTTAGTCCCCGACAAGCCCGTTGGTCCTTGTTTTTCTCAAGGTTCAGATTTGTCATTACTTACAAGCCAGGAAGTAAAAACATCAAGGCAGATGCACTGTCTAGATGTTTTGAGCCTGAGACTCCAACAGCCCCGGAGAAGATCCTGCCCGAGAAAGTTGTCATAGCAGACAGCGACACGTGGGAGAATTGGTTGTCTACATTGGGTCCTTATCAACAGGATGTTCCAGAAGGGAAACCAGATGGGGTACTTTTCTTCCCTCTGTATTTCCACTTGCAGATTATACAGTTGTTTCATGCACATAAAAATGCAGGGCATCCTGGAGTGGCTAGCCTAGAACTCAGGACTTGCTTACTAGATGTGTGTGGTGGCCGTCCCTAGTAACAGATTTTAAGGAGTTTGTCAGAGATTGTTTGGTTTGTGCCAGGAACAAACCTTTCAGACAGGCTCTGGTGGGCACACTCCAGTCTTTACCAGTGCCTGAGCAACCATGGACCCATTTGTCCATGGATTTTGTGGGTGAACTTCCTAGATCGGAGGGTAAAACTGTCATCTGGGTGGTGGTCGACAAGTTCAGCAAAATGGCTCACTTTATTCCACTGGACGGACTCCCCTCAGCCCAGGAATTGGCGGATCTCTTCATCCATCACATTTTTAGGATACATGGGATACCAGAAAATGTGGTGTCAGATAGGGGAGTCCAATTCGTGTCCAAGTTTTGGAAAGCATTTTGTCATCATCTGGGAATGAACTTGTCATTTTCCTCAGGCTACCACCCACAGACCAACGGGCAAACCGAGAGAGTAATCAGTCACTTGAGCAGTTCCTCAGGTGCCATGTGGCTGATGCTCAGCTGGAATGGGCAAAATTCCTGCCATATGCGGAATTTGCGCATAATAATCTTAAACGTGCCTCTTCTGGATTCTCTCATTTTCAGGTGGTTTCAGGGAGATCTCCTAAGTTTTCTCCATTACCAGTAGTGTCCTCTTCTCTATCTGCGATGGAAGAGTGGCAGAGATCTTTGAGGGACATCTGGGCTATGGTGAAAAGAAATTTGGAAAATACTTTTGTGACTCAGAAAAGACATGCTGATAAGAAGCGGTCTGCAGAATGGGAATTTGTTCCTGGGGATATGGTGTGGGTTTCTACACGGCACCTGGCCTTGAAACAGCCCTCAGCCAAGCTAGGCACCTGGCCTTGAAACAGCCCTCAGCCAAGCTAGGCCCTAGGTTTATAGGCCCATATACAGTGGAGGAAATAATTATTTGACCCCTCACTGATTTTGTAAGTTTGTCCAATGACAAAGAAATGAAAAGTCTCAGAACAGTAGCATTTCAATGGTAGGTTTATTTTAACAGTGGCAGATAGCACATCAAAAGGAAAATAAAAAAAAATAACCTTAAATAAAAGATAGCAACTGATTTGCATTTCATTGAGTGAAATAAGTTTTTGAACCCTCTAACAATAAAAGACTTAATACTTAGTGGAAAAACCCTTGTTTGCAAGCACAGAGGTCAGACGTTTCTTGTAGTGTTGGGCGAACAGTGTTCGCCACTGTTCGGGTTCTGCAGAACATCACCCTGTTCGGGTGATGTTCGAGTTCGGCCGAACACCTGATGGTGTTTGGCCTTTTTAGTTCGGGTTCGCCCGAACTATTCAATGCCCGCCGAACAGGGCCGAACAGGGCCCCTGTTTGGCCGAACAGGGCCCTGTTCGCCCGAACATGCCGCAATATGGCCCCCCTATGGGGTCGCAGGCATAAGGGGGGAGCATGCCCCGATCGCGGGGGGGGGCGGAAATTCCCCCTCCGCTAGCGCTCCCCCCTCTGCCCGCTTCCCCATAATAAAGGTTTGTTGAAAGTTAATACTAGTACCGGTGGCTGGCTGCCTGGCCTGGCAGTGAAGTGAGTGAGGAGGAGGAGTCCGCCTAGGAGAGTGACGCGTTGAGGCCGGGCAGCGGGTGGTTCAGCGGTAGTACCCTTGTGGTACTTCCGCCCTTTCTCTGACCTCACGTCCTCTATGTTATGACGCATACGAGGGTACGCGTCACGTTAAAATCCCCCCCCCCCCAAAAAAAAAATGGCTTTCAATCAACATCAGAGTGGTATCAGGAAGCAGTCGTACTGACGCAGTTGGGGCCTCCCCACAACTCGGACAGCAGACACCTCCAAAAAAAATTACACAGCTATTGTGTTTAGATAGTTGACCATGGCACTGTTGTAGGTACCACGGCACAGTAAAAAATTAGGAGAGGTTCCAGGAAGCGGTTGGTCATACTGCCGCAGTTGGGGCCCCACAACTCGGACAGCACAGACACCTCCAAAAAAATTACACAGCTATTGTGTTTACATAGTTGACCATGGCACTGTTGTAGGTACCACAGGACAGTAAAAAATTAGGAGAGGTTCCAGGAAGCGGTCGGTCGTACTGCCGCAGTTGGGGCCCCACAACTCGGACAGCACAGACACCTCCAAAAAAATTACACAGCTATTGTGTTTGCATAGTTGACCATGGCACTGTTGTAGGTACCACGGCACAGTAAAAAATTAGGAGAGGTTCCAGGAAGCGGTCGTACTGACGCAGTTGGGGCCTCCCCACAACTCGCACAGCACAGACACCTCCAAAAAAATTACACAGCTATTGTGTTTACATAGTTGACCATGGCAGGTACCACGGCACAGTTCAAAAAATAAGAACCTGGCTTCATGAAGATGGAGTCAGGAGGTTGTGGTGGTAAAGGGTGGTTAAGCAGGCATAGTGATAACCACTCAGCCACTTCATTACCCCCTCTTGCCAACAACAGGGGCCAGGAACTCACCAACTGCCCAAGCCTCGTTCATCTTTAAAAAAGTCAGTCTGTCCACAGACTGGCCTGACAGACAAGATCACTTCTCAGTGACCACGCCACCGGCCGCACTGAAGCACCTTTCCGACATAACGCTGGAAGGCGGGCAGGACAGCACTTCCAGGGCGTATTGCGCCAGCTCGCCCCAGATATCCAGGTGCTTCACCCAGTACTCCAAGGGGTCCACAGGGGTGTCGGTGTCAAGCCCGCTATAGGACCCCATATAGTCGGCCACCATCCGGGTCAGGTGCTGGTTCTGGCTTTGAGAGCCGGATGCTGCTGCAGGCACCTCCTCTGTAGGCAGCGGTACTGGTGTGACATAGAGCGCCTTTGTCAGAGACAGCAGGTTTGTTGGGCGCCTGCTGATGCTGGATGCAGGCACCTGCTGCTGTGCTGGCTGGACTGAGACAGCAGGGGGAGTGGGAGTCCGGGGGAAGGCTTCTTCCAAGCGCCGAACCAGAATCCACTGCAAGTCCCTGATTAGGCGCACAGGGTCTCCTCCTACAGGCAGGAACTGAGCCAGCTTCCCCTTCAGCCGTGGGTCCAGCATCAGGCTGATCCAGATGTCCTCCCGAGCACTCATCTCCTTCACCCTTGGGTCTTTGCGCAGGCACTGCAGCATGTGCATGATGGGGAAGAGGGCTGCCATCTCTGCTGACCTATCATCTTCTGCACCGCTGACAGTGCTGTGGTCCTCCTCTGATTCCGGAGCCTCATCTTGCTCTCTCCACCCCCGCACTACTGCAGCTGCACTCCGCTGTGCCCCCTCCTCTTCAAGGTCAGGGACCTCCAACTCCTCCAAGTCCTCCTCCAACTCCTCCGGATCCTCCTCCTGCTGCACAGAGGTGGACTGTGAAGTGTGCTGCTGCTGCTCCTGCTGGATCAAGGCTTCCTCTCCCACTTCCAGCAGAGCATCGAGGGCCTTGTCCAGCATGCACACAATGGTCACCCACTCACACAGCGACGCATGGTCCCGGCTGACCATGTTGGTGGCCTCCAGGAAGGGTGCCAGCACAAAGCACACCAGCTGCATTTTTCCCCACTCAGCAGGGCGGATGATGTCTGGGAGGTGGGTGGTGCCGGTCCCCAACAAGTTGGCATCCATGGTGGCTCTGGCCAGGTACAGGTTGACAGCCCGCCTCTGTTCAACCAGACGTTTCAACATCGCCAGGGTGGAATTCCAGCGTGTTGGAACGTCTATAATGAGGCGGTGCTGTGGGAGGTTCAGCTCCAGCTGCACGGCTGTAAGGGTCGCTGTGGCACCACCCGAGCGGCAAAAATGACCCACCGTTTTCCTTGCCGCTCCCAAAAGAGTGTCCATCCCCTGGTAGGTGTGCAGGAATTTCTGCACCACTAGGTTCAGGACGTGGGCCAGACAGGGGATGTGGGTGAGGTTTCCCCGCTGGATGGCGGCAACCAAGTTTGCCCCATTGTCGGCCACCACCTCTCTGACTCTGAGGCCTCTGGGGGTCAGCCAACTCCTCTCTTGCTCTCGGAGCTTGGCCAAGACGTGGTCTGCCGTCAGCTTGTTCTTGCCCACCGTGACCATCTGCAGCAGCGCTTGGCAGTGGTGGGCATTCACGCTGCTGCTGAGGCGGGGTTGTTTGGCGGCGGATGGAACCGGATCAGAGCTGGAAGCTGCTGCACTTCCCCTGACCCTGCGGCGGGGTGGCACCACCCACCGGGGTGATGATGCTGCTGTCTCCTCTTCACCCCCTTCCACCAAACTGACCCAGTGCGCGGTGAAGGACAAATAGCGGCCTGTCCCGAACCGGCTGCTCCATGAGTCCATTGTCACATGGACGCGCGCACCAAGAGCATGATCCAGCCCACGCTCCACGTTGGCCTTTACAAAGCGGTGCAGTGCTGGGATGGCCTTGCGTGCGAAGTAGTGCCGGCTGGGGATTGGCCAATCCGGCGCTGCGCACTGCAGGAGCGCACGCATCCGGCTCCCCTCCTGCACAAATGAGTACGGGAGGAGCTGGGAGGACATGGCCTGTGTCAGCAAGCCGTTCAGCTGGCGTATGCGACGGCTGCCGGGAGGCTGAGCCCTGACCACAAAAGAGTCACTCAGCAGGGTCTGGTGGTGGGGGCGTTTTAGGCTTGCACGGGAAGCTGAGGAGGGAACAGAGGAGACCACTGAGGAGGACTGGCTGCGTGAACAGGCCTCAGTGTCAGCAGGAGTGGCAAAGCTGGTTATAGTGCTCTGACCTCTGCAAGGGCCAGCGCCAGCTTCCTTCAGCCTCTTGAATTCCTGATGCTCAGGTTTGTGCTTATTGCCCAGATGGTTGATGAAGCTGGAGGTGCCATAAGTGGAGGGGTGAGACCCTCTGCTCAGCTTCACATGGCATAATTTTCACATTACAAATTTGCTATCCAGTGAGGGCAGATGGAAAAACTGCCATATTGGGGATTGGAGTTTTCCCTTACGTGGCTCAGAACGGGATGCTGCTGTGGATTTTCTCCCGGTGGTGGTTGGGGCCTGGGGTTGAGTGGTGCGGCTGGTGGTAGTTGTGCCACTGACAGATGGAGCAGCAGCCTGCGGGTCACGTATTCCATGCCCACTGCTGCTCCTGCCAATCCCTGCAATGCTCAAGCTGCGTGCCATACACACTGACTCCTCCTCCTCCTCCTCAGAGCTGACATGCCCCTCCGGTCGCTGGTAGTCTGGGTCCTTCACCTCATCATCAAACTCCCCTTCGTAAAACTGCTGGGATGATGAGCCCGCCTCAAACTCCTCTTCTGCTGACACATCATGGACGGGCTCCCCCCAACAATTACTGTCAGCATCTCAGACTCTTCTGTAAAGCCAATTTTGCTGAGAATATTTTCTCTAGGGCTAGGGCTGGTGGTGGTGGCCTCACTTTCACTGGCTTGCTCCTCGTCATGCGCCATCTGCTGCATCACAGACACGGCGTCCTTCTCCTCCAATCTGCGCCGCTGACCCTGCTTGAAAATTGACGCAACACGCTGCTGCGTCTCTGCAGCGTGACTGCCAGTGGGTAGCGGCGGAATGCCTGATGCGGCAGAACTGCTGCCAGAGGCCGCAATGTTGCTCACTCTCCTTCTGGCCTTGCCCCTCCCCCGTCTCACACTGCCAGTGCCAGACATAGTACAAGACTCACTGTCACTGATGAGTCGACGTCACAGATGATGTGTGTGGGGTACTTGGTGCACTTTTATTATTGGCCGCGGGCTTGGAAATGATCAGCAGATTGACAGACAGGAGTACAACAACTAAACACACTGACACTGCTCACTCAGCAGCAGCACAGCAGCAATAATCTGTAATACTAGCACTGTCTGCAACTACACAATATAAAACCAGAGTAGCAGTAGCAATAGCAGCCCAGCCAGCAGCAAGGAGCCTGGAGTGTGTGCACACAGACACAGCACACACAAAGACACAGGACCTAGTAGCAGGCACAGGCAGCTGCTGCAGCTGAAAGACTGACTGACAAGACTGACTGACACTAACAATTTACACAGACTAGCTAAGCTAACTACAACACAGTAAAACAGAAGGTGTTTTAGTGTTAAAACGCTGGGTTATCACTGGGATAATGTACTTGCTTCAGCCAAACACACTGGACAAACTATCTCAGTGGCAGTCACAAAGCAAGAACGAGATTCTTAACATGCCCCCCTCCTTATATACAGGAGGGACTGGCCAAGGTTCCCCTCTGTGATTGGGTGCTTGGGCTTATGCTGGGAGCGCTCTGATTGGCTGAATGACGTCATGGACATCATGTCCATGGTTACAGTACCCGGATTCGGATATCCGACCGGTATCCGCGGATATCCGGGTTATGCGACCAACTATCCGCATAGAGCTATCCGGATTTCCGTCCAGCTATCCGGAATCCGGATCCGATCGGATAGGCCTAAAAAGTTTGGATATCCGAGTCTATTCGGATATCCGGTATCCTGATTAGCAGCACTGCTTTCTGCAGCCTTTGATACAGTTGACCATGACATCTTGATAAACAGGCTACAGGAATACTGCGGCATTGATGGCATAGTTCTTCAGTGGTTCCAATCCTTCTTGAGTGGCAGAACCCACAAAGTGTCTATGGGGCCCTTCCTGTCCACCCCTGTATCACTTAAGTATGGGGTGCCCCAGGGCTCAATCCTCTCTCCCCTGCTTTTCACTATTTACATGTTACCGCTGGGAAAACTAATCCAAAAACATGGCCTGACATACCACTGCTATGCAGACGACACCCAACTATATATTTCCTTCAAGCCTGGTGTGACAGACCCAACTCTAACTATAAACGCCTGCTTACGTGAACTACAGAAATGGATGAATGACAACTGGCTGAAACTAAATGCAGACAAAACTGAAGTCCTTCTGATTGGAGGGCAGAGCATGATAACAAAACAACTTAACTTGCAGTCTTCACCACTGGGAATAGGAGGCACGGATCTACGCAGCTCTGATCATGTGTGTAGCCTGGGAGTTCTAATTGATTGGGATTTAAACTTCAGAACTCAAAACTCTGCTGTGGTGAAATCATCCTATTTTCACCTAAAGAACATTGCAAAAATCAAGCACCTCATCCCCCCAGAAGATCTGCCAACCTTAGTCCACGCCTTCATCACATCCCGACTGGACTACTGCAATGCTCTCTACACTGGTCTTCCAAAAAAGGCCTTGTACCGTCTACAGCTGATACAGAATACTGCTGCCAGACTGCTAACCAACCAACCCCGTCACTGCCACATAACGCCAGTCCTGCACTCCCTTCACTGGCTACCTATAGAATGGAGGGTCCTATTCAAGATCGGCCTACTGACATTTAAATCCCTGAATAATCTAGGCCCTGGATACATGAAAGATATGTTGCAGCTACGTAGCAATCCCCGCATTCTCAGATCAACAGGTTCTAATAATCTAGTCATACCCAGAGTCCACTTGGAAACGTTTGGTCCCAGAGCCTTCTGTCATGCTGCCCCTACGTTTTGGAACTCCTTACCTCAACAGATCAGGACAGCTCCATCCCTGGACGTGTTTAAATCCAGACTGAAAACCCACCTGTTCAGTTTGGCATTTGCAGAAAAATAACTTTTGTTGTGTGACTACTTCATCCTACTAATTACTGAATCTGAGAGAGCCTAAGCGCTTTGAGTCCTATGGGAGAAAAGCGCTATAGAAATGTTATTGTATTGTATTGTATATCCTGTATCCAAGAAAATTAACAAAGTGACTTATGTGATCGCTCTACCTCCTAGTATGAGATGTGGAAAGTCTTTTCATGTGTCTCTTTTGAAACCTGCAGTGCATGTGGAGTCCTCTCCCCCCCCCCCCCCTGTGGTGATTGATGGGGAGCCCGAGTATGAGATTGAGCAGATATTGGATTCTCGTTGGGTGTGTAACTCTATTCAGTATCTGGTGCACTGGAAGGGGTATGGGCCTGAGGAGAGATCTTGGGTGCCAGCTCATCGCATGCATGCAAAGTTTTCATGAACTACATCCCGAGAAACCATGTGGTACGTGTCCGGAGTCCACGCCTCAAGGGGGGGGGGGGGTACTGTAATGAGTAGTGACATGTCAGCTGTGGTGGATAGCAGTACCACCGCAGCTACTTCTGGTTCTCTGCCTGCCAGTCTCCCTGCACCTCGGGTGTCTAGCACGCTGAGGACGGGTGTGGGGAATAGCCACATGTCAGCTGCGGTGGATGGTGGGTCCACCGCGGTCATTGCTCGGTCCTTGCCTGCTGGTTTCTTTGCACCTCGGGCGTCTAGCACGCCGAGGATGGGTGTCTCTGCTGCTCTCAGGGGGACATTAGCGCATGCACGTGCTCACTGTCACGATCTTTATGCCAGGAGGAGGCGCGCCAGCTGACCGGCAGGTCGGCCGACATCAGAGGACACGCTCGCCGCTCCTGATTGGACGAGGGCGGTGGGTGTGCCTTGGGGGGTCTTCTCTGCTTCTTAAGCCTCTTGGCTTCACTTGCAATTTGTCTGCTGTTGCGAATACTTCGTGTTAGCGCTCAGACCTTAGTCAGTTCCCTAGTGTGTTAGAACCAGCAGGAACTGGGAATTCACACTTAGAATCGGCTTGATAGCTTAATATTACTAAAAACTGTTTATGATCTGTGTATGACTGGCTAGTTCTGACCAATCTTGCTCTCAGTGATTCTGTACCTTTGCCCATCTGATCCTGTTGCCAACTCAGCCTGATTACCGTTCTGTCTCTGTCTCCTGATTTTGTACCTCTGCCCATCTGATCTTGCTGCCAACCCTGCCTGATATTCGTTCTACCTCTGTCTGTCGATTCTGTACCTGACCTGTCTGTCTGTTGCCGAACTGCTCTGTCTGACCACTCTACTCTCACCAGGAAGCCCTTGTCTCTGGTGAGAGGTGCAGTACTGGTAGTACCCACCAGCTCCTCTGGTGAGGTATTGTTAAGACTATCAGTACTTACCGTTGCACCAATCACTACACTCAGTGCATTAAAGTGCGACTAGGTCACGTTACTTCTTGGTGTCTATTAGTATTGTTAGCTAACACATCAGTTATCTATATATCTGTATTATTGGTGATTCTGCAGATCATCATATAATCAGGTATATATCTACATTATAGGTGATACTGCAGATCACCTGATAATCAGAACTCTGTTCTTGCTAACAACAATCATTACAATGTGCCAACTCGCTGGAACTCCACCCTGGCAATGTTGGAGCGGCTGGTTGAGCAGAGGAGGGCTGTCAACCGGTACAACTATGATGCCACTGTCGCCGGCACCGGCAGCACCAAACCCCAGCTCCTCACCAATGCACAATGGGGGCAGATGCAGCAGGTCTGCTTGGTGTTGGCTCCCTTCCTGCAGGGAAACAACCTGGTGAGTGAACAACGGGCATCCCTCTGCCAGTGGGTGATCTTTGTTTGTCTGCTGGATGTGAGAAAACACGGAAAAGCCACCGCGTGCGCTCAGAGTAAGGCAGCTGTTTCCGCGTCCAACGCGGTGGTCTGCACGCATGGGCCTACATCTGCTAGTATGCCTGAACGCAGAGAAACCACCACATGCCTTGATAGCGGTGCGGCGGATTCCGCGTCCAGCACGGCGGGTGGTATGCAAGGCATGTCTGGTGTGGCTGGGACTGATAGTCCACACAGGTTCAGAAGGACGCGCGCGCGTTGAGGGGCAGAACTTTTATGACAGCCAGAAGGAAGTCAGCTGACCAAGCCGGTCAGCTGACGATTGTAGCAGTTCCCATTGGTCCAGCACTTAGGGGAGGCGCTGGAGAGCGCTGGGCTATATATATTGGGTGCTGGTCATTCACTGGTTGTCTGCCGTTGCGATCACTACGTGGAAGCACTCAGACCTTATTGTCAGAATCTGTGTTATCAGTTTGTTATACTTAAGACTAGTCCCAGGGTGTTGATGATCAAGGACCTCACACCCAAGATTAGGAATCTGTTATCATTCTGTTATATCTCAGACTAGTTCCAGGGTGTTGATGATCAAGGACCTCACACCCAAGATTAGGAATATGTGTTATCATTCTGTTATATCTCAGACTAGTTCCAGGGTGTTGATGATCAAGGACCTCACACCCAAGATTAGGAATCTGTGTTATAATTTTGTTATACTTCAGACTAGTTCCAGGGTGTTGATGATCAAGGACCTCACACTCCAGATTAGGGACTTGTGTTACCATTCTGTTATACTTCAGACTAGTTCCAGGGTGTTGATGATCACGGAGCTCACACCCAAGACTAGGCATTGTCTATTATCTGTTATGACCTTCTGCTTTCCTGACCACTCTTCTGTTCACTGATTTGGTACTTTGCCATATCTGATACTCTGTTGCAAAACCCTGCTTGCCTTAGGATTACCATATCAGCCTCCTGTCTTTGTACCTTGTATGTCAGTCTGTTGCCGACCTGGCTTGCCCGACCTTGAGAGCTATCTCCCCAGTTAAGAGATAGTTCACAGATCAGTCAGTGACATCCTTCTCTTGGTGTCACTCATGCTCTGGTCCTTCCCTCTCCCAGTCTGACTCCTCCCCACGGGAGAGTCTCAGGCTGCTGAAAGGTACTACTCCAGCAGTATTCCCTACTGCCTTGTACCTGTCCTCCTGGTATTGTTCTCAAAGTATTACTGTTGCACCAAACATTCATATCTCTCAGGTGTCCAGAGGTTAGTAATATATCTGATTATCGGTGATACTGCAGATCATCAATAATCGGGTATATATCTGTATTCTTGGTGATACTGCAGTTCACTAATAATCAGACCCTCTCTGTGTTACACCGGTTGTTACACTGGACAGGGCACTTTGCAATTTGGTGGATTTGGGAGAGGAGGCCCTGAACCAGCTAGAACAGCAGCCGCCTGTGCAGTCCACTGCTCCACAGGTATTTGAGTCCCTGGAGGAGGATGAGGAGGAGTTGGAGGTGTTGGACATTGCTGCTGGGGGGGGGGGACATCGGAGCGCAGCAGCAGTGGTGCGAGGGTGGAGAAAGGAGGAAGAGTTTCAGGGGCAAAAGGAAGAGGAGGACGCTGACCCTGATGTCTGTTAGACGGTCCACCCTGTTCTGCCTGCGCACAGACCCCAGGGTCAAGTGGGTGCAAGCGAGAGAGTACGCCTGCATCAGCATGATCCTGGACCCACGGCTGAGGGGGAGGTGGGATCAGTTTCTGCCTGCCAGAGACCATGAGCAGCAAGCAGGGGAGTTGCAGGAGATCCTTTGTTCGGCAACTGGAGGAAGCCTTCCCCCCACCTTCCACCCCCTCTGTCCCTTTCCATCCGCCAGCACAGCAGCCAGTGCCTGCGGCCAGCAGCAGCATCAGGCACCCAGGAGACCTGCTGTCATTGACGCAGGTGTTCTACATGAAGGTACAACAGCCGAGAGAGGAGGTGCAGGCAGCAGCCACCTTCGCTGAGAGTCACAGCCAGCGCATGATCCGGATGGTGGTCAACTACACGGGGTCCTTCAGTGGGCTTGACACTGGCAGTGAGGAGCCTGTGGACCCCATGGAGTACTGGGTGGAGTGCTTGCACATCTGGAGGGAGCTTGCGCAGTACGCCCTGGAGGTATTGTCTTGCCCCCCTCCCCCTTCCAGCGTGCTGTCTGAGAGGTGCTTCAGTGCGGACGGTGGCGTGGTCACCAAGAAGCGCTCTCGTCTGTGTCACAGGAGCCCTGGTGGCCAGACCGCAAATTGCCTTCCAATCGGTTTCAGCACGCAGACCATGCAAGCTTTGGTCGTGATCTTTGCGAAGAAACCGAAAGAAATTTGGGCAGCAGCCCGACTAGAAGGGAGCCTGTGAGGTACGGTGATTACAACTTTACACACTATTTCAGGGTATCTGCCACCACCACTGGTATGTGCCAGTGGACCCTACTGACTGACTGACTGATCCTGCAAATAAAACGGTTAAACACTGTATTCTGTCTAGATATCAACAATAGTAGCGTTTCTTCAGAGACCTGGGATCAGTTTCTGTGTATGGCTGTATTGCAGGTGTAGCGGAACAGTAAACGACTTTGATAAAGTCTTTATTTATGTGCAAGATAAATAATTAATATATACAGACAATCATTAAAATCAACAGTTATTTAAACATTAATAGCCAATATGAAATAAAAAAGGAGAGAAAATACTTAGGGTTTGTGGAAATATGTCCGTTCTGGGAAAACTTGTAGAGTTCCTTTTGTTCAGTTTCAGCAAAGTTCAAAGTCCAAACAAAATGGCTACCACTCGTTCCTCAAAAGTGGCAGCAGCTATCAGGATGGTGGAAATTGGAGGAATGAGGGAGGAGTCCCTTGCAAACACTTTTGAACAATGCACATCTTTGGGTGGAGCCTCAAGTACAGCCCAGGGGTTGGACAGGGGCGGTGAGCTCCCTGGCTGGGTGCCCCATGCCCACCAAATATGACATTTGTCATATCTCGGCTTACGCTTTCCGCACACACATGACCATCACATATTCATATTTCTCAGACTATGCCAGTTCATATGATACCAAACTTGGGCATGTTTGCATGCCCGGCTAAAAAACAGTGGAATACCCCGAGTTCTGGTTATGCCAGTGGCCTCAATTTAATATCAAAATACTCACAAGATCCGGACATGCAGAATGATATAACTTTCACATTTCTCACCTGAACGGTATTCCTTAAATATGCAAAAAACCATATACAACATTCATTTCTTCCTGCTTATTGCTGCAGCCAGGCTGTCTGGTTTCAAGCTGTGACTAGCTCTCTGGGCTCTCCCTGTACAAAAAGGCCTTTTGGTTTGTTAATTAACATCTGAGTGTGATCAGCTTGGTCAAACAGAGTTTTACACCTCTGGCTAAATTAGCAAGTCACAGGGCTAGTTTCCATGAAAAGACTCTGCTAACTAACTCCTATGAAGACAGCAGAGACCCCCCAGGCTGGACTGCCTGGTATCCACAGACATAAGATTCTGATTTGGCAGCGCAACGACAATCGAGGCAGGAAACAGATTGTGGTTGCGTTTTCTGGTCTGACGGCTCGTCCATCACAGTCTGTCCACAGAGGGCATGGACAGACTGACATTTTTGAAGATTAACCAGGCCTGGATAGAAGGCACGTTCCTGGCACCTGTTGTCGGCGAAAGGAGGACATGAGGTGCCTGCCTAGGAATTACAATACATTGCCTGCTGCCTGCCATACTTGACGATTCCTCCTCCTGCTGGCCTGCTGCATTGATTTATTTATGAATTTATTTATGTATTTATTGTATTTCCACGTGACTCCTCCTGCTGCTGCTAGCCTGCTGCATTGATTTATTTATGAATTTATTTATGTATTGTTTGTATTTCTATGTGACTCCTGCTGCTGCTGCTGGCCTGCTGCATTGATTTATTTATGAATTTATTTATGTATTTATTGTATTTCCACGTGACTCCTCCTGCTGCTGCTGGCCTGCTGCATCGATTTATTTATGAATTTATGAATTGATTTATGTATTTATAAAGCAGCAACATATTACGCTGCGCTCATTTTCATCCTCCTGCTGTCAGTGGTCCCACCACCAGGGACCACACAATACATTGCCTGCTGCCAGTGCCACACGTTACTCCTCCTCCTGCTGCATTTATCCCCCTGCTGTCAGTGGTCCCACTGCCAAGGTCCACACAATACATTGCCTGCTGCCAGTGCCACATGTCACTCCTCCTCCTGCTGCTGCTGTTGTATTTATTCTCCTGCTATCAGTGGTCCCACCTCCAGGGTCCACACTATGCATTGCCTGCTGCCAGTGCCACACGTCACTCCTCCTCCTGCTGTTGTATTTATCGTCCTGCTGTCAGTGGTCCCCCGGCCAGGGTCAACACAATACATTGCCTGCTGCCAGTGCCACACGTCACTCCTCCTCCTGCTGCTGTATTTATCCTCCTGCTGTCAGTGGTCCCACCGCCAGGGTCCACACAATGCATTGCCTGCTGCCAGTGCCACACGTCATGTTTTTTGTTTTGTTTTTTTTAATTACACCTATTTCTATGTGATTTCCCTTTAAAAAAAAAAAAAAAAACAAATTCACGAACACAAATTTTTTACCGAATTTTGACCCCGACACCCGAACCGAATTTCGTGGTCAAAGGCGAATTCGAATGTCATGCAGACCCGAATTCGAATGTACCCGAACCGAATTTTGGTACATCTAAGCATGCCTGGCGGGAATTCCCCGACCTATTATCGCAAGTGTAATCATTTTTATGAATTAGCACACAAAAGTCTTAAATACCGATGCTGTGTTTTCCCTCCAAGATTTTTTTTTTTACCGCAAATGTTTTATGAATAGAGCCCTCAGTGTGAGCGCAAGCAAAACTATGCAAGCAAATGCACGCAAAGAAATCAAAAACTGCTTGTCTACAGTAAAACTGCAGCCAGCAGTACATGCTGCAGAGGTGATCATAACAATTGCACTGCCCCAAATATACTGCAACCAGGGACACTTACTTTAAGAAATTGTTGGTACTATTCCCAGACTTTCTCACACTAGAAGATGAGAGAAAAACATATATATCCTACTGGGAGAAGAGGAATGTCCACAGACTGCTTAGCCATTGTCCCCCTACCCCACCCCCTCCCATGTCCCCTATTTCCCCTTGCTTTGGCAATACCTGTAATGAATCTTGGTCATGCCAATAAAGCTATCTTTGATTTGATTTGAACATTTGGAATGTTTAACTTTTTTGCTTACTTTTTGTTTTTTACTTACTTTCCGAGGACAAACTTCTTTCCCCATGGGACAGTGTGGAAAGCGCAAATTGCACAGAGATATGACTAAGTACACTGCACTTTGTCCCAAGTGGAAGGAGAGGTTTCTGGCAGCCCTGTGTATTTGAGTCTCTCGAAAGCTGATGTGCATATTGGCGTATCCAGTGGGCCGCGCCCGCCGCACTGCATCGCCAAAACAGACCTTCAGGGACAACTGCGTTAGTGCATGGTATTCCCTGTCTGGCATTCGGCCAAGTAATCTTTGCGTCGCCAACCGGCCGAAGCAAATTGCCGTAGTAGCGTAGGTATGCACTAACGTTAAGTCACACACTTCCGGCGTAGTGGGGACTGCAAAGTGGGACTTTCGCTAGGCAATTTGCCGCAACACATCGCGCTGGTGTGAACGAGCCGAGAGACCTTTGTGTGCCTACTCTCTCGCGTTCCCTACTCTAAGAGTATACCTGCTTATGGTAGTTCTCGAAACACTCCCCTACGCATAGACAGGCTGGTCAGGACAGTAGGGACAATAAAAAGTGGTGTCACTCCTTTCCTGCCCTGCTGCAGACACGACAATGTTTTCTTGGGGAAGGGTGAGATGGTGTACTTGGAAAGACATGCAGGTAGTGTCTTTCATGTAGCCGGCTAACTACATTTTGGGGTTGGGCCACGGCTCCTCCTGGATACAGGAGTTCCGAAATGATATCTTCCTGAAATTGAAGGAAGGATCTTTTAGTTCTTCTAGCCTTACTGTAGAGAACAAAACTGTTGTAAATTGCCATCTGAATCAAATAAACAGACACTTTCTTATACCAACATCTGGTTCTGTGGGAAACCAAATAGGGAGCCAACATCTGGTCGTTTAAGTCCACCCCTCCCATGTTGAGGTTATATTCGTGGATGGCGAGGGGTTATTCAACAACCTCAGTTGCTCGTTGAATTTGGACTGTTGTGTCTGTGTGGATGGTGGACAAAAGGTAAACGTCCCTCTTGTCCTTCCATTTCACCGCGAGCAGGCAACCCTCTCCCCCGTGCAAGTCGAATACTAGTGAGCCATTGGGGGAAGCCCTGGCGACTAGGCCGCATGGTGCCACAGCAGTGAATTCAGAGTAGCTGTAAATGCTGAGGGCCCAGCTTGTGTAGTAATTGTCCATGTAAAGATGGTACCCCTGCTGGAACAAGGGTGACACCAAGTCCCAAATAATCTTACAATACAATAACATTTCTATAGCGCTTTTCTCCCATAGGACTCAAAGCGCTTAGGCTCTGTTATGCTTGGTGGTATATTCTCCATGGTCAGCCCACAATGCAGATCCTGGCGTGAAGGAGGTACACACGCTAGCACAAGGAACCAGGATATCCCCAGTTTAGTGGAGGAGAGGACTGGCTCCAACAGCAGATGTGGCGCACAGAGCAGGTGTAGATCGGAACAGCCACAAACAATCCTTCCACTATAGTGGCTTGGCGCAAGGTAGCGCTGAGCGCATAAACCAGAATTCAGAAGATCAGGACAGGTAACAGAATGAACGCTTGCTTAACTAGTCACTGCTTAAGTGACAGCAAGCGTCCATAACAAGACAGACTGGAATGAGGCAGCCAATGCGATTGCAACAGTGGCGTGTCTCACAAGGACAGGACAGAATAGTCGGGAAATAGAGTCAAAGAAGGCAGACGTAATCCACACAAATATACAATAGGTATGATTTCCTAGCGTATTACGATTACAGCTATCAATGAACTACAAACGACTAAATGACATATGTATATATCGGAAATAAACCGATATATGACATAAGCAAGGAACACTAACTAAGAACTGGAGCAGGACTAGAAAGGATTTGCTACTTCTACGCAGAAGCAATCCACGCAAGGCAACAGGACTGACTAGCTAAGCACGGGTGATCACGATACGCGCAACCTACCAAAACGTGCTGAAAGCTGACTGACTGAACACAGGATATAAACATTATTAGTATAGCACCAATATGATGCGTGGGTGTAGCGCTCAACACTATTCCTACCAACAGTATGTATAATACATAAATTGCATATTCCTTTACATCAAGTCCATCAAATATAACGCAATTAGCTGCATGCATAAATGTCCCAATATCGCCAGGCTTTACTCCTATATAGGACTGTAATTCCACCAGCAGCAGTTCAAGTTATTCCAGCAACAGCTTGATTGGATCCACATTTAAATATAAACACTCTTACCAACGATATTGGCTGATCAAATCAAAATCAGCATCAGCGTTTTTCCACAGGTAGAAAGCTAAGATCACCTCTTCTCACGAGCCAACTTCATCCAGGGTGTCACTCAAAAAAACAGGAATGGCAGAAACATAGCGTGACCCTGTTTAAACTTCCTTATAATCACCACATGTGCTCACTCAGTGTCTCACCAGTGCCTCCATCACCATGGAAATGAGAAAAATGCACGCTCACCAACTGTTATGGCTGATCGAATAGACCAGCTACAATCGCTTGTTCTGGGATATCCACCCTGTGTAGTGGAAGCTGTTGTTAGTCCTCTGTGTGTCTGGAAGTGTTAGTTCTTTAAGGTGCAGTATTGGTCGATCAGGGTGGATATCCCAGAACAAGCGATTGTAGCTGGTCTATTCGATCAGCCATAACAGTTGGTGAGCGTGCATTTTTCTCATTTCCACGGTGATGGAGGCACTGGTGAGACACTGAGTGAGCACATGTGGTGATTATAAGGAAGTTTAAACAGGGTCACGCTATGTTTCTGCCATTCCTGTTTTTTTTGAGTGACACCCTGGATGAAGTTGGCTCGTGAGAAGAGGTGATCTTAGCTTTCTACCTGTGGAAAAAACGCTGATGCTGATTTTGATTTGATCAGCCAATATCGTTGGTAAGAGTGTTTATATTTAAATGTGGATCCAATCAAGCTGTTGCTGGAATAACTTGAACTGCTGCTGGTGGAATTACAGTCCTATATAGGAGTAAAGCCTGGCGATATTGGGACATTTATGCATGCAGCTAATTGCGTTATATTTGATGGACTTGATGTAAAGGAATATGCAATTTATGTATTATACATACTGTTGGTAGGAATAGTGTTGAGCGCTACACCCACGCATCATATTGGTGCTATACTAATACTGTTCAGGGAGGTGATACCCCCCAGGGTTTAGCGATCCATTGGGACTAGTGCTATTGTGTAAACGTGATTAGTGAACAGAGGAGCGCAAAACCACTCTTTTAAAACAGGATATAAACAGTTCGTGTACGTATATATCAGCGACACTGATGTAGTAACGTAACACGAATACAAGGAAAATAACAAACGTGCTAGTATGCATATATATCGGCGATGAACCAATATATGATGCAAGACCAGCAAAGTAACAAATACTGATAAACAGGATCAGGAACTAGAAACACGCTCTGGGGCCAAAGTGACAGCAAGACAGGCTGGTGCTGCTGAGACTATGATATCCCATGGATCCCTGCAGGAAGCAGTCCTTTATACTGAGGTCATCCAATGGGAGCAGACATGCAGATTCCCAGACAGGTGAATGATAATCAATCACAGGCTGACAGCAGGAAAGGGCAGGCAATGATATGCAGCCTGCCAGAAAAGGATTGCAGAAGGAATCAACACATTGGGCTCTATTCTCAATGAGTTACCGCATGCGGAAAGTGTTTTGTGGTATTTTTTGCACAAAAACAGGGTTTGGCTTGATTTTCAATGTGTTTGTGCATAAATTTTACGACTGCGGGAATAGTGCGGTAAAAGTGCAGTAATGGTTCGGTAATAGTTCGGTAAAAGTGCAGGAAAAGTGGGTGAAATGTGCGGGAAAAAAAATTACTTAACGCCAATTTGATATTCTCAATTGGAAACTCGTGCGGATGATTAGTCTAAAAGATCATTTTTTTATCACCTATATAAGGCAGGTGAAAAGTAGCACTGGTTTGGTGGGGCAGTGAAACATGGAGCCCGTCGAAGGAGACAGAGAAGATGGGTGTGCTTAATTTCAACACGAACTTTCAGACGTCGCACAGTCCTGGACAATTTCAGTGATGCAGAAGTCATGCAAAAGTTTTGTCTCACCAGAGAAATGATCTATGCGCTGTACACAGATTTGTCCTGTCAACTTGAACCCAAAAGCCGCAGAAGCAAAGCAGTGCCAGGGCTGCTTAAGTTGCTAGTGACTTTACATTTGCTTGGTAAAGCTTCATAGCAGCATGTGTGTGCAGATATATCTGGCATTTCTCAATCAGCATGCTCTAGAGTTGCCACACAAGTTTTGAGGGCTCTCCGTTCAGTGGTTCATAAATATATAGTTTTCCCAACAGATCAGCAAGAAATGGATGTGGTAAGGCGAAAATGTTTCCGTATTGCTGGTATACCGAATGTCATTGGTGTTGTTGGCTGTACTCACGTACCTTTGTGTTCTCCGAGTGGTCAGGAGCCCATTTACCGTAATCGTAAGGCATATCATTCGACAAATATTCAGGTGATTTGTGATCCGGACCTGATAGTTCTGAATGTTGTCACCGGGTATCCAGGGTCATGTCACGACTCGCATATTCTACGGCAGTCAGCTTTGTTTGATGCGATTCAATCTGGTGACATTTCTGGTGCATTTATTGTTGGCGAGTAAAAATCTGTGTGTAAACATTATCACTTGTAATGTGTATAGTGTATGTCCAACCGATGTATGTTCAGGAAAAACAAATTGTAACCATCAGCCGTGGAGAAGACACAGTCCATTGATGGGCCCAGTGGTTCTGTGGGTGCACCCCCTCCCCCAAGGAGCTGTAAGGTGTGGATGTTGGCTTTGTGGCTGTGGTTCATTTACCAGGCCAGCGCATTACAGCATTGTTACACTAGTGTCCATACATGGTGCAATAGTTGTAATGCAATGTTACCATGGTTATGTAGTTAGTACTGCTATCGTGTATGCCATCGTGTATGTGAGCATTACAGGGCAGAGAGTTTGGTTGGGACAGTCTTTTGACTTTGCGTTGTAAGGGTGATTGTCCATTTACACGTTGCATCAAAATTCTATGTCCCACTCTCAAAGTAGCCTATGAGTCACCTATTGTCTATCTGACTCATACGCTACTTTGAGAGGGGGACGTTGAGTTTTCATGCAACGTGTAAATGGACAATCACCCTTACAGCACAAAGTCAAAAGACTGACACAACCAAACTCTCTGCCCTGCAATACTCACATACACGATGGCATAGAGGCAATTACATGTATGCTTCCATGTCATTAATGAGCATGTGCAAACAGTACAATGCAGCTAATACATGGTATAACGCACTGCATGCAGCACTGTATTATAACGCTACATGTTACCCAAAAATGCCAGGCCTGTGGTGTGAATTTTACACAGACATAACATGGTTTTATTTGGGAGCTCCTTTTTATTTGCCAACTTT